>NC_051179.1:39818165-39884151 GCF_013339695.2 Rhipicephalus sanguineus | reverse complement strand
ATCAAAGTATAGATTTCGCGCTGAGTGGAGAAGGCCAGCGTTCAACCGTAGCGCGCGAGGGTGATGCGTTTTCCTGTTTTTTTCCCCTGTTTGGGTCCTCACATAGATGGCGACTGAACAACTAGCCGCCGGCTTGACACGTGGGCTTCTACGGAATTTACTCTACCGGTTTACATATACCTTGCTGCTTACGTGATATGAAGTGATTGCACGCTCAGAAGCGGCGCTGCCTTCGCGACAACTGGCTGAACATGTCGAGCCGCGGGGCATGCGCGCGAATACGACGCATGCGTTGCAACCGCCGCGCGCCGCATGTCTTATTTGTGTACGGCTTCATATTCGCAGCACATCGAACTATTTAGAACATCAATGTTACACGGTGTTTTGCGCGCTACGTCTCCGTGATTAGACACTCTGGACGGCAAGCGTTCCGTTGCGCTATGAAAACATGTGACATATATATATATATATATATATATATATATATATATATATATATATATAATATATATATATATATATGTATTTCAATCAACGTCATTCGCGCTGGCCCCGAGGTAATATGCAAGGAAGGACGGCGAAAGTTCCTTGAACACGTCTTTATGAAAGTTTCGTCGTCTATTTAATATATATATATATATATATATATATATATATATATTATATATATATATATATATATATATATATTATATATATATATATATATATTGTAAGGGAAGAGAACAGAAACAACGCCCGTACGCTAGGCCAGCTGTTTTATTCCGTTCTGTGCCGCGTAAGCCCGTGACCCACAACCCAGTTCGGCTTCAATCATCACATCGGCCACACTGCGTCGTTTCGTTTCATACAATAAAAAAAAAACACGGCACGCGACTTGTCAGACCTGCCGAAGCTCTCTTTTCTTGAGACGAGACACGTGCACAGAAAAATTTTTTTTCCTGCGTTTGTCCGCACTCGCTTCACAGGTCGGATAACCTACACGCCACGTGTTCTCACCCAGCCTTTCAGTGATGACGAAAGGTCCTTCATACTTCGGGTAAAGCTTTTTGCCAGGCGATTGCGCGCATCGTTGTACCCACACCTCGTCTCCGACTTGTACTGCGGCGCTGGTCGGTGACGGCGGTCATAGTACCGTTTCTCTGGGCCCTTTGCGCGTTTGCAGCTGTCTTGCCTGCCCTAGCCCGGATGACGCGGCAGGCGGTCTGTCGTGAAGCGGGGCGCCCGACTTCTAAGGGAGTGCTCAAATTCTTGACGGCCGTCAGCTTCGGAATCTGTCCGTAGACGACTTCATAAGGTGAAGTTCCAATGGAAACCTGGAACGCCGTGTAATCGCGTACGCGGCTGCCTGCAGGTGCTCATCCCAGTCTGCTTCATTTGGTTTCTTGTTGTTGCATTAAGGAATGAGTCGAGCCAATAGGGTCTGGTTGTACCTCTCCGTTAGGCCATTCGCTTGTGGATGGTATGCTGGAGTGAACTGATGATCGACACCTGCATTTCGGAGGTACTGTCGGAGTTCATGAATTCGGTATGTGGTTGCTCTGTCTGAAATGATCTTCTTAGGTAGGCCGTGCTTCCATTCAAAACGGTGCTGTAGAAATTTGATTACAAAGCCAGCGGCGAGAGAGGGCACCGCAGCAACTTCCACAACTTCGACAAGTGGTCCACTGCCACTACAATGTATCTGTTCCCTGCGGCTGTAGTTGGTAATGGACCGACGTGATCAATCCCGATGGTGTTGAAAATAGTGACAGGGAGTGGAATAGGTGTTAGTAGTCCATGTTGGCATCCCGGGTGTCCCTATGCTTTTGGCAGACCTCGCAGCTTGCGACGTATAATTGAACGCTTCTCTCCATCCTCGGCCACTAGAAACGTTCCTGGATCTTCCGCAGAGTAGCTCGTCGGCCTACGTGTCCACCTTCCGGAGCATCGTGGATGGCGTGCCGGATTTCAGAACGCATGGTCGATGGAATCACTAAGAGTGGCTTTCTTGGTTGCTGGTCCAATGGCGTCGATACAACGTCTTCGAGCGACGTTATGATTGCTGCCAAATCTGAATCGTACCGCTGAGAGTTCGAAACATCCTGCTGCGAGAACCAAATCCAGCCTTCTTTAGGTTGTGGTAAGGTTTCCTCGCAAGGGTTCCGCGATAGCGCATCGGCAACCTGCTTTAGCGCCCCTGCTCGATGCTTCACGTCGTAAGTGTAGTCTTCCAGTCGGATGATCCAGTGGGCGAACTTGTGCTTCAGGTGTTGCTTCGCAAACACCCACGCAATCGCAGCGTTCTCCGTCACCACCGTGAACTTGCGGCCGAACAAGTAGTGACGAAACTTCTCGTCCACGCTCCAGACAACAGCCAGGCACTCCGACTCGTTCGAGTGGTAATGGCGTTCCGTGTCCGATAACTTGCGGCTGGCGTAAGCTACAACGTGTTCAACTCCGTCTGGGTCGCGCTGAACGAGGACCGCTCCTAGACCAACCTGGCTTGCGTCAGTGTGAACCTCAGTGTCCCATTTGTCCTGGAAATGACTCAAAACGGGGCACTGTGTCAGACAGTGCTTCAGAGTTTGAAAGGCGGCATCTTGTGAAGGGCCCACACACAAAAGTCGGCGCTTTCTTAAGCATATTTGTGAGTGGAGCTGCTGTCGATGCGAAGTTGGGAACAAACTTGCGCAAGTACGACGCGAGACCTAAAAATGCCTGCACCTGTTTCAAAGACGTTGAGTAGGAAAGTTTGCTACCGCTGCTACTCTTTCAGGCAAAGCTTGAATACCGTCTGCAGAAATGGTGTGTCCTAATTACGGGATGGTGGCCGAGAGAAATTGGCATTTTTCTCTGCTCAGTCGGATCCGGCATCGAACAGCCTTGGAGAACTTCATCCAAGTTCCGAAGGTGTTCTTCCTCCGTTATGCCCACGACCAATATGTCGTCCAGATACACGACACACGCATGATCTTTCAATGTGCGAGGGCAATATTCATGGCGCGCTGAAATGTACTTGGTGCTGTTCGCAGCCAAAATGGCATGCGGTTAAACTCGTAGAGACCGGAAGGTGTCCAGAACGCTGTTTTGCACTTGTCTTCTTGAGCAACATTAATTTGCCAATATCCCGCTCGAAGATCAAGTGATGAAAAGAATTTAGAGTGCCGTACCGTGTCAATGGCGTCGTCGATGCCGGGCAGTGGGTATGAATCGGGAATGGTGTGCTTGTTTATTCCCGATAATCGACACAAAACCTGAGGCTCCCATTCTTCTTCCGGACAAGGACGACGGGTGCGGCCCAGGGACTAGACGATGGTCTAATTACGTTAGCGGCCAGCATTTCCTGCACTTGTTCGGCAATGACGGCTCGTTCGCGTTCGGCGTAGCGTCGTAGTGGTATAGAGATTGGCGCATGGCCATCTGTGCGTATGCGATGCTCAAGTAAGCTTGTCCCTGGGAGCTGCGATGTACTTTCCGCGAAGATCCGTCTATGTCGTTCGAGCAGTGAGGAAAGGGTAGTAGGTCCGGCAAGCTCACCTGCAGTGACTGCAGTAGTTGCGGAAACCCGCGACTAATGACGTAGAAAAACTCCACCACCCTCGATGACAAGCTGTACGTCACCAGACAGAAGATAATCCGCTCCCAGGACCATATCGGCGGGTAGATCTTTGAAGACGGGAACGGCAGCAAGTAACTTGCTCCCAGCTTCGGTGTGTAGCTGCAGGTCCACCGCACCGACAGGGAGTACGCTGCCGCCGAGGCCAAGGAGGGGCGGCTCGGTCCAAGGCTGGAGGGTGACTGGGGCGTGACGGCGAAGCAGCGCCGTTCGCTGGGCTCCAGCATCCACGTGTGCCGTGAGCTCACCGATGCCGTCGACGCGGATCCGAACTGTTGGAAGCGGCCGGGCTTGGAACTGGATGGCTTGGCGCGGCGCTTGTGGGCAGGCCTCGTATCCATGCCCAAAGCGCCCGCAGGAAAAGCATCCGCGCCGCGTGGTAGCGGGTGCCGGTGGGGAGACTGCAGGAGCGCGGCGTCTTGCAGTTGCTTGCAACTCTGCCGCTTGTCGGATAAAAGCGTCGATGTCGTGATGGACTGTCTGCACAGACAGTATGGCCGCATGCGCCGCATCGTATATGCCATCGATGACATACTGTCTGGCTGCCGGAGAGGGCCAGGCAATATCGCAAGCATGCGGGAGGCATAATTTGTCGCAGATGTATGCGGCAATGTCTTCAGTTCGGGCTTGCCGGCGAGATCGCATCTCCATGAAGCGAGTGTCATAGGCTCCCGGAAGCGGTGCAAATGTGGACGTGAGGGCCGCGCACCAAGTAGTGCATGAGGCATACTTGCTTCCCTGAAGACGATGCCAGGCTTGTGCAGCCCCTCGGAGGCGCCCTTCAGCGACGGATTTCTTCGTAGACTCTGGCCAAGAGTATTTCGTGGCGACAGAGACGACGGTCGAGACCCAGGTGGTAGGATCGTCCTGAAACCCGTGAAATTCCGGAATAGCAGTCTCAGGTAGCGGCCCAGGTGCGGCGCATCCAATGGCGGAAGTGGAGCTACTTGCTATGTTGTTGAGGCGTTGCGTCAACACGCCCAATAACCAAGTCACTTCGGAGTCGCAACCCTGTGGTTGAGCCGCCGTGGAGGCCTGGACGCCGTTCCCGGAAGGTAGTGGCTGCGAGTCCGAAAGCACTCGTCCGCTTCGAAGGGGGATAGAGGCAGGCGGATTTACGACTTCTGATGGCTCTGTGTTTCGCGACTGCGCCGTTGTAAGGAAGAGAACGGAGACAACGCCCGTACGCTAGGCCAGCTGTTCTATTCCGTTCTGTGCCGCGTAAGCCCGCGACCACAACCCAGTTCGGCTTCAATCATCCATCATATATATATATTGTTACCAACAAATACAGCGCCTGTTAGTAAAAGACCTATTTATTCAAGGCGAACTTGTGCCGTGAACTTAGGACAACACTCAAGCCAAAATGTTCCACGCTCGCTAGCCCGACTTCGTCGACCTCTTCTTTTCGCCTCTGGTCGCGAGCCGCTCATACCATGAGCCGCCAGTCTTCTTTTTCCACGTGGTGCGTTGACACGCGCAGTCCGCCGTTGCACTGGGCGCTTTGCTTGACATTTGTTTGGCGGCATTTACAAACGCAGGAAGCGGCGTGCCTCTTCGGAAGATGTTGAACAGCTTGTGGCATTAATCCCCCTCCTAAAACGCATCGTCCCGATGCGTCCAGAAGGGTAACAGTTTGGAATGGTAGGGCCTGTCTTGATGTTTGAGCACGTGTGTCGATGATGTTGTTCAGTGCCTTTCGTAGTAGGGTTTCATTCGTACTACATGTACACTTCGGGGTGATTTCTTCGTCGTGTCGAGCACACTTGGCCTTCAGGGATGACCTCGTAGTTTAAGGTACTTATCCGGCGAAGTACCTTGTAAGGGCCGAAATAGCGCCGCATCAGCTTTTCAGAAAGGCCACGGTGCACGTACAGGCGTCCACACCCACACTTTGTCTCCGGGATTGTACAGGACATCCCTTCGCCTTAGATTATACGATTTGCGTCGACGCCCTGCTGTTGAATTATGCGGTGCCTTGCCAACTGTCGGCCTCTTCTGCCCTTTCTATGTATTCGCTGATGTCAGCGTCATCCTCGTTCGTATTGCTTACAGGTAACATCGCGTCTAGGGTCGTTGTCACTGTCCTACCGGTAAACAAGTTGGAATGGTGTGAAGTGCGTCGTCTCTTGTACTGCGGTATTGTACGCAAATGTAGCATACGGTAAAATGCTGTCCCACGTTCGATGTTCGACGTCCACATACATGGCGATCATGTCAGCGAGCGTTCTATTGAGCCTTTCAGTTAAGCCGTTTGTTTGCGGATGGTAAGCTGTAGTTCTTCTGTGGTCGGTATGCGTGAGTTTCATTATAGACTGCATCAAACGGGCAGTAAACGCCGTTCCTTTGTCGGTTATGACAGCCTTAGGTGCGCCATGTCGTAATACTATCTGGCTGACGAAAAACTGAGCCACTTCATTCGCGGTTCCTTTTGCGAGAGACGACGTCTCAGCATATCGGGTCATGTAGTCTGTCGCTACAATGATCCACCGCTTTCCCGACGATGAGACAGGAAAGGGTCCAAGTAAATCCATTCCCACCTGCTCAAATGGTACTTTCGGGGGCTCTATCGGTTTCAACAGGCCTGCTGGCTTTAATGGCGGTATTTTGCGCCTTTGGCATTCTCGGCATGACTTCACATAGTGCTGTACAGAATCCATTAACTTTGGCCAATAATATCTCTGGCGGATTCTTGCTAAAGTCCGAGTAATACCCAAATGTCCAGCCGACGGGTCATCATGACACGCTTCTAATATTTCCGCTCGCAGTGATGAAGGTACAAGAAGCAGAAACGTCTCACCACTGTGTTCGAAGTTTCTCTTGTAGAGGACGTCATCTGGAGTACATAGGAACACAATCCGCGGACGAAAACTCGCGGGTACCTTTACTTGCTGACCCTCCAAGTACTGAATAAGCAGGAGCAGGTCCGGTCCATTCGCTGATGACGGGCCATCTCGGACACGTTGAGAGCTCCGAGAAATGGAAAATCTTCTCCATGATCAGAAGATGAAGACTCGACTGGTCCACGTGACAGGCAATCCGCGTCATTGTGCTTGTGGCCGGACTTGTAGACGACGGTGATGTCATATTCCTGCAGACGCAGGCTCCATCTAGCAAGTCTTCCTGAAGGGTCCTTGAGATTTGCCAGCCAACACAATGAATGATGGTCGCTGATCGCTCGGAATGGCCTGCCGTATAGATATGGACGGAACTTGCTGATGGCCCATATAACTGCGAGGCACTCTTTCTCTGTAGCGGAGTAATTGGACTCAGCATTCGATAGAGTGCGGCTTGCGTATGCAATAACCTTTTCTTCTCCATTCTGCCACTGAATAAGGATGGCGCCGAGACCCACGTTACTGGCGTCGGTATGGATGTCCGTTTCCGCGTCTTCATCAAAGTGAGCCAAAATAGGAGGAGACTGCAAACGGCGTCGCAGCTCAGAAAAAGCGTCTTCTTGTTCTGCGTGCCAGATGAATGGTACACCTTCTTTTGTCAGCCGTGTCAATGGTTCAGCGATCTTGGAAAAGGTTTTCAACGAAGCGTCTATAGTAGGCACAGAGGCCCAAGAATCGTCTCATGGCCTTTTTGTCTCGTGGCTTCGGAAAGTTTTCTACTGCTGTGATCTTTTCAGGATCTGGGCGGACACCTTCAGCACTAACAATGTGCCCGAGGAAGCGAAGTTCGCGAAATCCGAAGTGACATTTTTCCGGTTTTATAGTCAGAGCTGCCGCGCGAATAGCACCCAGTACTGTTCTCAATCGCTGCACGTGCTGCTCGAAGGTAGAGGAAAAAACCACTACATCATCAAGATAGACGAGGCACGATTGCCATTTAAGTCCGGAGAGGACAGTGTCCATCATCCTCTGGAAGGTAGCGGGAGCAGAGCATAAACCAAAAGGGAGCACTTTGAACTCATATAGTCCGTCGGGTGTCACAAATGCCGTCTTCTCGCGATCTCGTTCGTCCACTTCAATTTGCCAGTATCCGCTCTTTAAATCCAATGACGAAAAGAATTGAGCGTTGCGTAACTTATCCAAGTATCGTCAATTCGTGGAAGTGGATAAAGATCACGCTTCGTGACGAGGTTCAGTTTCCTGTAGTCACGCAAAACCGCAGGGTGTTGTCCTTCTTTTTGACCAGCACTACCGGCGACGCCCACGGACTATTGGATGGTTGTATCACGTCATCCTTAAGCATTTCTTGTACTTGCTGCTTGATGGCTTCCCTTTCTTTTGGCGCTACTCGGTACGGACGTTGGTGTACAGGTCTAACATGTTCTTCGACCACGATTCGGTGCTTTGCGACGGGAGTGCGTCCGACTTTCGACGAAGTGGAAAAGCACTCTGCGAATTCCTTAATCAGGTTCACAATCTGCTCTTTCTGCGGTGATGACAGCTCTCTGTCAATGTCTATTGATTGGAGGACACTGTCTACTGTCGCAGAGGCTGGCCGTGCTTCATCAAGTGTACAAACATCCGCAACTTGCACATAATCATGCAGGGATGCTATGGCGGTTCCCTTCGCCACATGCTGCACCTCATTTCCAAAGTTGGTTAATAGGACATCCGCACATCCGTCACGAAGGTTCACGAGGCCTCTTGCCACGCATAGTCCCTTTTCTAGTAGCAGTCCGATGTTTCCATCTGCTAGTCCATCACAATCACGTAAAACTTCACTTTTGACAAGAACTGTCACACTGCAACGGGGCGGCACGGTGACACCTTCGTCCACAATACGGAGGGGTGAAACGATGGGTTGCTCCGTATGACACATGGCGACGGCATTCTCTGTAGAAAACGAAACTTGAGATTCGTGCAAGTCGATGATTGCGTTGTTTGCTTGCAAGAAGTCCATGCCTAGGATCAGCTCACGCGAACATTCAGGAAGAACAATAAAGCTGCCGACGTACATGAATCCTCTTATCCCTATCCTTGCGGTGCACAGTCCCACGGGGCTGACTAAGTGCCCTCCGGCAGTACGTATCTGAGGTCCAGTCCATTCAGTCAGCACCTTCTTCAAATTCTTTGCGAGCACGCTACTGACCACTGAGTAGTCTGCACCAGTGTCTAGCAGCGCAATAGCCTCGAGGTCGTCTATGGTGACTAGCAGTTCGGAGGTAACGTCGCCATTACTGCACTTGTCTGTCGTTGCGCCACTGCCGTTGTCCGGTCGGGTTAGCGGTGGAAGGTCTTCAGTTCTCCGAGTATCAGCGGCCTTGCCTCCACAGGTCGCTGGCTCTAGTTTTCCCGTCGTGGGCTAGGGGAACGACGCCTCGGGAAAGTTGATGACGGACGAGGACTGGGCGACCGATAGCGCATCGATGCTGCCGACCTGGGTTCACGTTGGTGGGTTTCCTGAATCGTATGGCGCGAAGATAAAAATTCTTCGATTTCGTAAGGCCGCTCACCGTTCCGAGGACATGGTGCATTAACTGGGAAGCCACGCAGTCCCACTCGACGATACTGACAGGCCCGATAGAGGTGACCTGCCTCCCCACAGTGGTAGCATAGGGGCCGCCGGTCTGCAGTACGCCATATATCGCTCTTACGGGGTCTTGCTTCCGGCATGGGCGGCGGCGTATTGCGGGGAAACGTCGAGGGCGTAACGGCAGCTTGGGCAAAGTTCGTGCGTCCGAGGTCCTGTCGTACAACTTGTGCGTACGACAACTGAGGTTGAGGTTCCGGTTGTGCGCAGTGCAGTACCTGAGGCTGGGGTTGAATTGCTTGCCTTACTTCTTCGCGCACAACGTCCGCAAGTGAGGGCATCGCTGGAGCACCTTGGGTCAGTTGCATTCTCTGCAGCTCCTCCCTTACGACAGCCCTCACCACTTCCCGCAGGACGTCGATGTTGCTGGTGAGGGTTGCCGACGCCGCGCTAACCGAAGAGACGCTCACGTCCCTGTTGTACTGTCGTGCACGCTGTTGTAGTGCCTTCTCCATCGTCGCTGCCTCGGATCTAAACTCTGCCACGGTGCGCGGCGGATTACGCACCAAGCCTGCAAAAATCTCCTCCTTTACTCCGCGCATCAGGTGTCGCAACTTCTTCTCCTCGGCCATGTTTGGATCGGCTCGGCGGAAGAGCCGCGACATGTCTTCAATGTACATGGTCACGCTCTCATTGTTCCGTTGGTTCCTCCCCTGAAGAGCAGCCTCTGCCTTCTCTCTGCGGTCCGTGTTCGGGTAGGTAACCAGCAGCTCCCTTCGGAAGTCATCCCATGTCAACAAGGACGCTTCGTGGTTTTCAAACCACGTACGTGCCGAATCCTGCAGTGCCACATAGACGTAACGAAGTTTCCTGGCTTCGTCCCAACCGTTCAAACTGGCGACGCGTTCGAAGCCCTCGAGCCAGTCCTCGGCATCTTCGAAAGTATCGCCGTGGAAGACCTCCGGTGTTCGGGGAGAATCCACGATGATATGGGATGGAGATGGTGTAGCTTGAGCAGCCATCGCAGTGTCGTCTGAGCTCACAGTCTCCGCTGGTCTCAATGAATCGAAGAGAGGGCCAAACTCGGGCTGCTCACCACGTAGGCGGCGACTCGTGCGTTGATGGACAGGCGTTAATTCTCCTGGCTCCAGTCGTCGGGGATCTGGACTACGCTCCCTAGCCTGTTGTGGGCTTGGAATCATACCCCGCACCTCCACCAGAATGTTACCAACAAATACAGCGCCTGTTAGTAAAAAGACCTATTTATTCAAGGCGAACTTGTGCCGTGAACTTAAGGACAACACTCAAGCCAAAATGTTCCACGCTCGCTAGCCCGACTTCGTCGACCTCTTCTTTTCGCCTCTGGTCGCGAGCCGCTCATACCATGAGCCGCCAGTCTTCTTTTTCCCACGTGGTGCGTTGACACGCGCAGTCCGCCGTTGCACTGGGCGCTTTGCTTGACATTTGTTTGGCGGCATTTACAAACGCAGGAAGCGGCGTGCCTCTTCGGAAGATGTTGAACAGCTTGTGGCAATATATATATATATATATATATATATATATATATATATATATATATATATATATATATATATATATATATAGATAGATATAGATAGATAGATAGATAGATAGATAGATAGATAGATAGATAGATAGATAGATTTCCGGGACGGTAGGTCGTTGCCATGCATGTAGACGCGGACCTACCGCGGCGTAATGTGACCGGACCTTTTGGTACTTGAAGCAGCAGGGAAAAAAAAGGCGACGAAAGAGATACGACTTTTTTTTTATTTGATATGCAAACATATGCAAAGGACAAAGAGGAAATGGGGAGGGAGCAGCGTCACAACAATTACTACCAAGAGGGGCACAACCACATGAATAAAGCTAGAGGAAGCCATTCCGACCGGCACGGAAACCAAGTCGTTCACACTGTAATGTCCATCGAGAACGGTGCACGGAGCTAATCGCGAAGATATAACTTATGCAAACTGCCGCGCACCAACTGCCTTAACGACATTTCACGTCAACGCGTCGGTTGCGTTTCGTTCGGCGTTCCGGCAGCGCACGTTATTATAAACGCTCACGGAGCACACAGTGTACGCTCTCGCGTACTTCTGAACCAGCGGCTGCCCCGTAGCTTTGTCTTGCTTGGATCGCACATGCTTGAGTATATACGAGTAGCAGCTCCAAAACCGTGAAACGCTTGACACGTTATCTCCGCGTGAGGCCGCAATTACGCGCGCGAAAGAGCTGGTGGGCGAGGAGGGGTGTCGCGTACTCGCCTCCATTTGCCGGCTCACGTACGTAATCCTCGGGCCAGAAACGTGGTGGTGGTGGTGGTGGAGGGTGCTAAACAATCGCCGGTCCGCACTCGGCTGTATACCTGCTTGCCTGGCCTCGGCTGCTGTCTCGTCTTACCAGCAGCGTTGGTTCTCTCTTTTTCTTTCTTTCATTTCTCTCTCCGCTTTCTTCGCTGTGTACGCGTACTTCCTTCATTTCGAGACGTGACCGCGCATCCTCAGGCTGCGAGGCCCGGCCGTATCGTATATGCAGTCGGTGTAGTACAAGCGTGTGTTCGCTGCCGCTGCTGCCCGTAATTGTCCAGCGCTTCCATTTCGCATCTTGGCTCCCCCTTTTCTCAGCCCAGGCGTTTCTGCAGTTCCGGGGGGTGTACACACGAGGTTAGGACGACGTGAGAAAGAGACTTGTCAAGTTGGCGGCTCTGCAATTTAGCACCAGAATGGCCAGCGCTGGCCGACCCGGAGAGGCTTGATTGTTTGACCACGTGATGGGAGCTGCTTTTCTCGAGGTGTTGTGTGTGGTGGTGTGTGTGTGTGTGTGTGTGTGTGTGTGTGTGTGTGTGTGTGTGTGTGTGTGTGTGTGTGTGTGTGTGTGTGTGTGTGTGTGTGTGTGTGTGTGTCGCATTTACACTGTACTCTGTCGACGCAACCGTTAGTACACAAACAGGGGCGTAGCCGGGGGGGGGGGGGTTGGGGGGGGTTCAAACCCCCCGAAATTTTTCAGTTTTGCTTGCGTATATATACACGCACACATACAAACGCACGCACGAACATACACAAAGTATGGTTGAACCCCCCCCCCCCGAAAAAAATTCCTGGCTACGCCCCTGTACACAAACGCAAAGCTCAGAGCTTACTGCTTACGATACAGCTAGCAACGAGTGATGTTCTCCAAGGAGATCGCTACTGTTACACGGACTCTTAAGTCATCGTCTTCCATGGCCTATATTCGCATACTTGGCATTTGTCCTCGCTTATGTTTTAGGAGGTGTTGTTATGGAGCCGCATTTGCGAATCATCCAAGTCTCAGAAAGGTCACGAGGAGTCAATCGCAGTGCGAGGCGTCTTAAAGAGCGTAGGGCATTTAACGCGAACGCAGAGCTTTGGCCTTCCTAAAATACCTAATCTAGCAGGTGAACTGGAACTTGTGTTCATACTCAATTAGACTCAAGTTGACAAGGTCATGAAACTCCGAACGCATTTGTGCAACCTTTTGCGTGGGTCTCGATGTACTCTGTAGTAAGTGCATTTCATTGGTACACATACGAAATGGCATTACTAAAAGCCCAAGATAGCGGGACGGACCGCATTCGTAAAATCATCTATATAGGCTGCTGTGGAGTAACGTCAATGACCTACCATGTGCGGAACCATCGAATCTGGCGAGCGGAATTTCATATTCCCGCCTCGTTCGCGGATGCAGCATGGTATGAAGCAATAATGCAGAAAAAAAATGAAGAAACAAGGAGGAACTATGTAAGAAGCAGGACCAAAGAGGAGAGAGGATATAAGACGGAGTGAAAGTAAGCAGTCACGTGATCACACGGGGATCGTGAGGAAAATGCGCCGGAGACGGGTTTCCGCGGCTTGTGTGTGAAAAAGGACTTCGGAAATGCCCGTTTCGCGTGCGAGCGTCGCCGGAGTTCTCGTCGTCAAGAGAACGGCTCCCGACGAAATTGCATAGAGCATGCTTTTCTCGTTTGGTGGTCCGCGTGCTTTTGTATCCTTCTTGTATGACCGGAGCGTTGTTTGTACTTACGGTCGTGTTTCATGGGCACGCAAGCGCAAGTTTTGCTGCTTTCACACGACTTTGCGTCGTGTCCGCGTGCCAGGTGTGTCCTAGTTCCTCTCTTTGTTCGTTGCTTTTCGTTTTCGTCACTCGACGAAATAAGTACGCAGCGTCGTCGTGAATGCAAAATCTGAGCGCGCGCGATGGTAAACGGCCTTCAGGTGATCGTGCCCATTCTTGGTGCCCACCGAAGGTCGCCTTCCTAAAACATCGAATATTAACGAACTCCTCTGTTCTGTTATCGCAGGAACCTTCGCAGTTGCATGTTTGCTATGCATCGTTGGTTGACTTTTTCTTCCGCTCGCTCGCTCGCTCGCTCGCTCACTCACTCACTCACTCACTCACTCACTCACTCACTCACTCACTCACTCACTCACTCACTCACTCACTCACTCACTCACTCACTCACTCACTCACTCACTCACTCACTCACCACTCACTCACTCACTCACTCACTCACTCACTCACTCACTCACTCACTCACTCACTCACTCACTCACTCACTCACTCACTCATTCCAATGTGTCGGCGTATGCACGTAATAGCATACTAGTTCAACCTTATGCATTTCGATAGCTCTCACCCGCCGCGGTGGTGTAGTGGTTATGTTGCTTGACTGCTAACCAGGAGGTAGCGAGATCGAATCCCGGCCACATTTCGATGGTGGCAAAATGCTTGAGGCCCGTGTGCTTAGATTTAGGCCACGTTAAAGAACCCCAGGTGATCGAAATTTCCGGAGTCCTCCACTTACGGCGTTTCTCGTAATCATGTCGTGGTTTTGGAATGTCAACCCCAACAATTAATATTATTATTATCTCGATAGCGCAATCAATCAATCAATCAATCAATCAATCAATCAATCAATCAATCAATCAATCAATCAATCAATCAATCAATCGTGCTACGCACTTTAATACAAACACCCATGCAAAAAGCACTCTGAATAACCTGAAGCCCATTTTCCTTATCTCATCGAGCTTTCCCGTGCTCGCCTCCTTAAATCCTCTTTTCTCGGTTCGTGCCGGAACGTCCCACCGCTCTTCTCCCGTCGCTCTATGGCCCCGAGGGACGTCTAAAAGGTTTTCTTCCCTACCTCGGGGGCGTATATAGACGTCTGCGGCCGCACGTCTCGCTCTGGAGAGGAAGCGAATAAAAGAAAGGCAACTAAATTCGCATAAAGAGACAGAGATTGAAAACCTTCGAGTTGCCCCGAGGCCCTCCCTAGCGAATCTCTGTCAACCGCCTTCAATTGCGCGGTGGTTTGTGCGCAGAACAACGGCAGCGAGAGAGAGAGGGAGAGAAAAGAAAGCTTTGCCAACTTAGCTGTAGAGCGTACACGTCGGCTTCGCGAACACCGATAGCCGCGGGCGGTCTCCTGGGCCGACTGCCTTCAGTTTGCCGTCGTTTTAACGTAATACTACCGTAGTCTGTGTACTGTACGCCTTGTTGCTTTGTTTCCAGCCACGTGCCTGTAGCCTCCGTCGCGCATTCGGGCCTGCTGCTGCTGCTGCTTCCAAGACGCATTGCCTCTCGTCTTTCTCGCGGAGTCCTTCCTATTATTGCTCCCTCGCGTGCGATTGCTTACTTTTGTATTTCGTGATTCAGGCTTTCGAATTGAGGTTAGTCGCGTTGTAGGGTGAAAGAAAGAAACGGTAGCGTTCTTTTATACTTTTTTTTTTGTATGCAAACAAGCGTTTCTACTTCGTTTGTTTCTAGTTTATTTCTTATTTATTCTCACTGTGTAGCCCCTGGCGGAACATTGTGATAACTGTCTTGAGACATATCCAATTAGCGCAAAAAGCACGAAGGACAAGGCATAGGAAACACACACAGGACGTCCTTCGTCCTTTTCGCGCTAATTGATATGTCTCAAGTTTGTAATACATAAATATGGCTACTTGTTTCCTATGCATACCTGTTTCCTATGCTTTGTCCTTCTTGCGCTAATTAGATATCTCTCAAGTTAGGGATACATACAGGTTGCTATGAGGTGGTGCAGGGTTTGAATGCGCGCAATCTCATCATAAACATCGACAGCCACCGCGGTCTTCCTTTCTTCCCGCTACGAACGCTTACCCACTTGAGTCCCGCCCGTGCGAAGGCCTCGGGCCTAGAAGACCAGCAGCGCTCAACGTCTGTATGTGGCCGGGTCTCTGTCTTAAGGCTGCCGGGAGACGTTATCGAAAGAGGGCTACACCCTAACTCTGGTATTCTGGTTCACTCACTGTGTACGGCGCTCCCGAGATTGGCACCGATCGAAGAGCTCGAAGCCTCTCCTCTTGCGCGGCACGAGGATAGGGAGGAGGGGGAGGGGGTGCGGTGATGCTCACCGGGAGCCGTTAACCGGGATCGGCGGCAAAAGGGGGCTCACGCCGCCAGTCCCTTTTTTCTCTCAGCACCTATACTCCTTTCTATCCTCCCGTCTCACCAATTCTGTGCAGTGCTGCGAATGCTATTAAATGCTAAACTGCAGAGCGCAGTTTCGGTACGGCGCATAGAAGAGCACACACAGCGCAGGACCCGTACCGAACTCGCGCTCTGCAGTCTTGGCCGTGAGTACTGGTTCACGGTGAGTGCTGATCGGCTGAACGTTGTATCTCCCAGCCATTCGGTAGTAAATCGGTCCCAGTCCCGTACCTCCTCCGCGTAATAAATGCGTAATAGTTTGCGACATAAAGGAATGAAACTTAATATAACATTAATCACACGAAGAGCTGCCATTTTCGTATATATGTGAAGCACAATATTTATTTTTCGTTCGCGAACTTCTCACTGACTGGCTGACACGAGAGATGTAGTCTTCATAGCGCTGCACAGAATTGGCGAGACAAAGTATAGTTCTTTTATTGCGCGGAAGGCCCGGCACCGTGCAATACCGTAAGCTGCTCTCACGCAGGCCGACGAACGAGATGAGCTCGCAGCCAGGCGGCAGTTCTATTTCGAGTCAAGCCACACGCTGCCTCCACCCCCCCTCCCTCCCCCTTCCCGCATTTCTTATTTTTTATGCCCATTTTTTTCTGTCCCTATATAAGCGCACCTAGAGCCGATTTTCGCCGCCTAGCTCCCGAGAAGATCCGTTATAGGCTGTGGCACACGATTACGCAGTGTTGTTGGGAGCTTACGCGTTCTCAGATTTCTCCATTCGCTGTGATCCGTCATCGTGGAGAAATACTACTTCGATGATCTTAATGGCGAGACTGAACGAAAACGCAAGAACGAAGAGATTATAGAGACACACACAGAGCCACACTTACAACTGAAGTTCACTGAAAAACAAAAATATAAAGAAAAGCATAAAGCTTATAGGTAAAGAAAAACAAAAAAAAATGAATAATCAACAAGGAAACCACACGCTCCAAATACATTATTTCGGGTTGCATGTGCATGTAATCAATGCTTTCTTCCAACAAAAATTCTCCGATGTGGTCTAGTGGTTATATGGTGTTCGACTGCTGACCCGCACGTCGCGGGATCGAATCCCGGCCTCGGCGGCCGCCTTTCCCTCGCCGCAAAATGCCGGAGGCCCGTGTGCCTAAACTTAGCTGAAGAAACTGTGGTGGTCGAAATTTCCCGAGCCCTCCAATACGGTGCTCTCTTATGGGGAATTTGGGACATAAAACCCACACAGTTATTATTTCTTTCAACAAAGATACGCCATGAAAAAGCGGCCGTCGAGGCGGGGAACCGAACCAGCGCTCTTTGAGCTCAGCACCACAGCCTGCTAACACGACGGGCGTCTTTACATTATGCAAGTCGGGGGGGCTATTGCTTGAGCTAAGTTCAGTTGATGACGCCACCGTCCGAATGAGCACGCCATTTCCTTTAACGGTGTCTCCTATGCCGCTATCATGATCACTGCTCATTGACTGCTTGCTATAGAAACGCTGCGTGTCTTAAGGGCAGGCATACGTGTTTGGGGAGGAGTGTTCCGGTGGAGGAGAGTCAGAAGAAAGTCCAGTATCCTTGTTACGCCCTATACACTTACTTCATAATGAAGCTAGCTTTCTTTTTCTCGCTAAAACGACTGTGCTCTACGCGTCCCATTCGCGCGTCATTATTTTGTGCGCACACTAACGTCGGAGAGGGGAAGACAACCGTGTTAAATAAGCAAAGTCATGTAGAGCTGGGAATGGCCATGGCCAGAAGCAAGAGTGCGAGTAAAGGAAGGGGGAGGGGAAGGGGGAAGGGGGAGGGGGAGGGATTGAACAACGCAAATGATGATTATCCGAGGAGGGACGCACGCTATGTAGTGTACCGTAATTAGAGGAGCGTGCCGTATGCAGCTGCAAATGAGCGCTCCTAAAAACTTTGCCCGAGAAAGACCGGATCGACCGTCCGAGGCAAAGGCCAGAATGGAGGCGAGATGAGAAAGCAAAAAGAAAGAAAGTGAACGGCAGAAAGGAAGAACACGCAAAATGTCCACGAAAGCGCTATAGTCTACGGGCCAGTGGGTGCTCTCATACTGCAAAGTGAACAAACACAGAAGGTTTATGAATAGCGCTTCACCTAGGTACAGAATGAAGCAAAAACAGAACGTCGATGCGCTAGTATTTCGGTATTTCTTTTTTGTTCCCTCCATCCCTCCATTCGTTTACGGTCCCTTGCTGAGGGCCCATGGTAGCAGCGGTGCTCCTTTTTTCGCGGTGCTGATTATTTTGCGCTTCTTTTTTCGGCGCTCAGTGTTTGCTCTGGCCCTTATTGGAGTTGAAAATTCCGCGGGACCTGCAGCGCAGGCGCTTGAAAGCATCTGCGCAGCGCATAAAGCGAGCCTCGTGTCTTGTGTGTACGTGTTTGACTGTATTTCCCACGTTAGCACACACACGCACGCGCGCTCTCAAAGTGGCTCCGTTCTGGCGCTAGTCCGGCCCCCGGACTCTCTCCTCCATTTCGTTTTATAGGCTATTGTATAGTCAGTCATTAACAAGGGCCCTAAAACACGTGCACCTCGCTGTCCTCTGTACCCCTGCATTGACTTTCTTTCTTTCTTTCTTTCTTTCTTTCTTTCTTTCTTTCTTTCTTTCTTTCTTTCTTTCTTTCTTTCTTTCTTTTTCTTTCTTCTTTCTTTCTTTCTTTAAAAATTGCCTTAATTTTTTTCCGTATAACACAACTAAGCAACGCAGCATCGACTAAAACAAGAAAAATGTAGCTTGGGCGCGCCTGCGGAAACTCTTATTTGATTGTTGTTTTGAAGCCAGGACGAGCATATCTATCTATCTATCTATCTATCTATCTATCTATCTATCTATCTATCTATCTATCTATCTATCTATCTATCTATCTATCTATCTATCTATCTATCTATCTATCTATCTATCTATCTATCTATCTATCTATCTATCTATCTATCTATGTTATGTTATGTTATGTTATGTTATGTTATGTTATGTTATGTTATGTTATGTTATGTTATGTTATGTTATGTTATGTTATGTTATGTTATGTTATGTTATGTTATGTTGCCATATAAGGAGTATATAGTGCCAGCAGCTTCTGACTTCCAAATGCCGGCCTCCTCTCCAGCATGTTTGTTTCTCAGGGTGCCTCTCGTATTCGTGGGAAAGGATGGCGATCTCATCTGTCACTCAGTGCAGGCATGTGTACCTTCTCTCCGCATTGTGTACACTCGTATCCATCGTCTCCGACAGTTTCGTCTTCTGTGTGGTGCGTGTCTCGGTGCTTTCGCATTTAATTATGCTTGTAATTCGGGGTACAGACTTCTCTCTGTGCTTTTCCTTCGTTTTTCTCGCCAGTCGAAGCCGAGGTTTTATCGCCTCTCACACCCCACTCTCCGCTTTATTCTCTCTCCCCTCCGTTTCCTTAGCAACACACACTCTCTCACCCTTTTCGTTGTTGTCTTAAGAGTGCTTCCATTACATCATAATACTGCATCGTTCCCGTGTTTTCAAGCTGCGCTGCGATGGAGTTTTTCGTTGGTTTGTTTATTTGTTTCAAGGGGAGTGTCTTTTACGACTCACCACCGTTTTAGGTCGACTGTTCCGCCGTTCCGCGCTTATACAGTCGAGGGAACAACTGCGCATGCGCATACGTGTATCGCTCGCGATGTATGAACGTCTATTGCACAGCTTCGAAAGTAAAACGCCTAGCAGTAAAGACATATACATAGGAACGCATACGCCTCCCCCCCCCCTTTTTTCATACACTACACACATGACAGAGGTGGGAGAGGGAGGGGGTTGAGCGACACACAGACGGGCGACACAAACTGCACGCTGCACCCATAAGAGAAAAGGGAGAGAGACATACAGACAGACTACCTGCACAGACAGCGTTTCAGACAACGAGTTGGCGTGTTTCGCATAGCGGCCCCTCCATTACGTACTGCTGACGATCTTCTTTGGCATCGTAAATAACGCGCGTTTTCTCCGGCCCCTCTTCGTGCGGTTCGTTGGCTGCCGCAGCGGCACCCTAGTCTGGCTTCTTCGACTACACCTTGTTTGTCCAACTCCCTGCTTCTTATCTCCCCGCGTTTTGTAGTTTATTTCTCGTCGGCCCACTTCTCGCTGTCACTGTCTCACGTTCGCTGCTCCCTTGCTCCCTCTCTTTCGGTATCCCTCTCTCACTTCGCTTTTATTGTGGCGCCGCGTGGGGCTCCTTTTGTTCCCGGGCAGGGCGTTCAGTCCCTTGTCTAAAACGCTCTGCGCTGATCTGTCTCTCTTTCTTTCTATCTTTGACTTCTCGCTCTCCTCCTTTGTGATGGGTCTTCCGCCCAATCTCCCCCGCACGCTATTGTTTCACGGAGGATGCCCCCCTTGTTCTAGATGCCCGGTATTTATAGCCTGCTTTCCCCATCTCCCCCCTCTTCCATCCTTGGCTTGCTCCGCGCATCTATACGCAGCCTCTACGTTTAGACTATCTATAGTTCGTCTACCGCCCTGCACTGCTTGCGAACACTGTATTACGGCTGGTGCCGCCGTCTCGCTTTGGTTGTTTGTCACTCGGAAAGTCGTGCGCGTACAAGTACGGATGGGTCGCGACACCAACACGCATGCGTACATCACACTCTGTCGCCCAGCACAACCGTACACGCACACACATCGATGAAAACATCGGAGTCTCCTCCCAGATGCATGACTCCGACATGTTTATTACATCTACTTCACCCGAACCGGCCTCGGCTTACAATTTTTCGCAGTGTGTGCAGGTATCAGTATGTGTAGCCTGCTATGGTCTATCTAAGGCGTCTGTAGGCCTAAAGAACTGGTATGGCGGCGCTGCTGCTCCTGAACATGCAGCGCCATCTGTGTCGCCAGCGTAGCACTTGTAGGTTGGTTGTTTGCTCGCGCGTCTGCATGTTTCGGAATGTGGAGGAGTTCGCACGTCCTGGTTTCTTCGAAACCTGATAGCAGTTGCTGAAATGCAATAGTGAAAAGAAAGTTCGAACTGTACCTCTGTCTACATTTTGAAACTTTCGGTATGCACTGGGCTTTTCAAAGCGAGGTATAAATGAAGATGCAAAAGTTCTGTACGGTTCTTGCTCCATCAACTATAGATCATACCAAGCTTTCTAGGATGAAGAACTGAGAGTTGCCGATGAATAACTACACCGACGAAAGGGACGCAGTTACTGACAGGACATGTGTTCCTTTCGTCGGTGTAACGAGACCAACAGAAAATGAAGCCAAGGAAGGTATAGGTGACGTTGTTTGTAGTCTTTTTAACTGCAGTGTATACTAATTATAATATAAATGTAAAGAAATTGAAGTCGACGAAAAGACGCCTTGCCGCTGGTATATGGACCGAACCTACAACTCAGATAACGCGCTCGATAGTCTACCAGTTGAGGTACGCCTGCGGTCGTTCTCTCGTCCACTTTATTGGGTATTTCTGTGCACGTAAACCTGGGAATGTTAGCCAGCGCAGGAGTGTTAGTTAGCGATAAAAAAGAAAACGAGCCCTTGATCTACGAGCCCCTTCTTTCGTTTCGTCGGTATAGTTTTTCACATGCGATTCTCCGTTCTTGATCCTAGAAATGTCACACCACATTGCCCAACTGTTCACGCTTCTATGTGTGTTTGTATATTTGTGCGCACAAACATCTGACTTTCGCGTCTTTCTGCATAGTATAGCACGCGTCATGGTCTCGTCTAGTGCTTCGCGTGTCGGCGACTGGAATTGTCGTCGCCCGAGGTGTTCGAGTCCGTATCCAGTTTCTTTGTCGGAGGCCTTCCCAGCCGCCGTCGCCACCCGTCTGCAGCTGCGTGACGGACACGTTAGATGCTCGTGGCGTCATCTTTACGACGACGACTGCCGGGGTGAGCGCAGCTGCCGCCGCCGCCACCGGCGACAAGCAGGGACGGTAGGTTTGGTTCTCCACTGTCGGCTCACCTTGCCGTGCAGCGCGCTCGCTCGCGCGCAGTGTGTGTACACGGTTGCAGAGACGCGAACGGAGTGACCGTCCGCTCATTTGCACCTTTTTTCTACAGATGCCTTTATATGCTGGAAGAAGGATAAACTTTTTTTTCCTTTTCCGTTTTTGTATACTTATAACAAGAATAGCTGTAAAAACAATGAAGTGTTACCGATCTTCCTTTTATTACACCAGCGTGGTATTGTTGTAGTAATTACTGCTAAGTTAGCGAGGAATTACTCAACACGGAAGGACACTGTGTCGTATTGTGTCGCATATCGGCGGGCAACTTATGTCCCATGGCCGGAGAAGTAGATGTGGCAAATCCAGTGGCAGGGAAGTTGCGCAAGAGAGTAGTACCATCGGTCAGCCTGCAAACACGTTTCGTTACATCGACGAGCTTCGTTCCCTCCAGCCAACGCAGCGCTCTCGGTAGCCTTGGCGACGCAGCTGTTGTGTGCAGAAAGGTGCGACGCCGGTCCAATTGCTTTAGCGCAGGTCGCAGAGCCCAGCCACGGCCGGTCGACCTGGCGGGCGGCTGGCTCCGCTCAGCGCGGCGCCGCCGCCGCTCGTCAACCCGCTCGGTTTCCCTCGACCGGCGCTGCTTTGAAAGCGAAATGCGTGTAATGATTCTCTTTCGTCCCCGAGAAGTCCTGTTCGTTGACTTCGCGCCGCAGCAGCGAGTGAAAAAGGAGGAAGAAGAAGAAGCAGCCGGCTGCGTCGGCGCACGCGCGTGCCGGCTTCTTCTGCCTTTTTCTGGCCCCGCATCGGCGGCGGCGGCGGCACACAACGTCTCTGTCCTCCTGCTGTCGCGGTGGCGGCGGGTAGTAGTAGGGCTCGCATATTCCCTGCCTTCTTTGCGCTCATCTTCGTCTTTTCCTCCTCCGCACTGTCTTTCCTCCTTTCTTCTTCTTACTCTCTCTCTCTCTCTGTTGGGTGCTTGTTGTCCGGTTGTCGTCGTGTCCTTGCAGGCGGGCTTGGCGACGACAGCGGCCGTGAGAACTGTTCGGTTGAACCGTCGTCGAAGTCATCTTCGACGAAGAACTCCTTTTGTGCGGCCTTCCTCACAGGTAGTGCAGCGGAGCGGCGTTGGCTTTTAAGTCGAGGTTGCTGGGAATTTTTCCGAGTGCCTGAAACGGCGGAGAAAGATGTTTGAAAGGTGGAATAGAGGAGGTGGACGTATGGAAGAACGATCTCCGCAGCTCCGTAGTTCTAAACGTATAAAGGATTTCCTTATTGGAAACGAGGAGAGAAAGAGAGAAAAGTGGAAGAAAGAAAATATTCGAAGGGGGGCTTTGAAAGTGTATGCAACAACCGTTTCATTGAAGAAACGTTGGAGGTTCGAGATATGTCCGAGTAGTAAAAAGAAGAAGAAAGAAGCGACCTCAGCTGACAACGTGCCTTTTCGGAAGAAAGGGGTGCGCAAGACGAAAGCAGCATTTGAACTTCACTGCTGCGTTTGGTATTAGAAAGTCGTCTCTGCGTATGTGGCATCATAATGGATATTGGCGCTAATTTGTTGTGGATGGGCAAAAAGATCTTTCCGAGCAGGAAAAATAGGAAAGTCTTTAGTCGGGTCAGCGTTGCAACCATTCTACGACGAAGCCAGCGTTCGATGTCTCGACGATCAAAGGCGATCACCGGTTTCGATATTACCACGCGGAGCATTGACGCTGTGTGTTGTGCGTAGTTTTGAAGCTGTTAGATAGCCGTAAAAAGGATTTTAAAAAAATACAGCGAACCGCTCGAGAACCGTCCTTGAACCAAAAGGGGTGGGGAACAAGCTTGAACTCTGAACGGGGCTTTTACCGCAAGGAAGCTCATTATACTGCGCCGAAGGCGAGCTCACGCTCGGTCGTGGCACGCGGGCAAAGTAACTATAACTACACAGTAACCGTACCTGAGCGTGCCCAGCCACGCACGCGTGTTCGTTCGAAGCGCACAATAAGGCGAACATCAACAAAGAGATGGAGAGAAGAACAAAGATGGGAGAAAGAAACTCCCATTGTTCTAAAAGGCTGCTCGCACATACTCACACACACAGACGCACCCCTTTGCGTGCATTTCGCCGCTGGCACGAGCGGTTCGGGTTAATTGTTCGCGTGTCGTTCAAGCCGCTGCCTTGCGTAGCGTGCGAGGCGCTAATGCAATCGCTCTCGCGGAAGAAACGATGGGACTGGGGAAGGGTGGAATGGAAAGGGGAAGCTGATTGAGCGTGCAGCGGCCGCTGCTGCTGCTATCGCTGCTCTGATGGCGTGTAGTATGCACAAGGCTTGGCGTGTTAGCTTCGCGGGGCGGCTCGCCAATTGCCAGATTCGTACGCCTTTGCACTACTACTACCCTACGTCCCCTATTAGGACCTTGCAGCGCTGCAAACACGACCGCTACATTCCGCGCGCAATCAACACGCGCAGTTGGAGCGTGCTGGACGGAGAAAGCGTCGGTTTAAGAGGGGCCGCTAGCCTCGAACCCCGCGTCTACAGTTGGGTGCAGCGTACCTCTGCGTATAAGTGGGGACACGGAAGCTGTAGGTTTACGTATTGTAGCGTAGTGTTCTGGTCGCTACTTGGTCGCCGCCGGAGAGATGACACGTACAAACAGCATATCTATGTACTTTCTCCTACACTGATTTATTTGGCTTAAGTTTCCTGATTAGAGGTTGCACACACTTGTACGCTACATAACTCTTGACAACTCTGAGCAGCGCTCGCTGCCACCTGCTCTCGTGGCGTCTCCGGTGCGACTCTCTCTCGGCTCCCCTGGAAGCGTCCCGAGGCCACCGCAGAGACCAAACAAAAAAGGGCCACTCAGAAGTCTCCGTTGACGACACCCAATCGGGTGTCACGACATGACGTCATCACTAACCCCATAAAACTAACACGCCAGGGATGACAAGGCGCCTTTGACAAAGATAGGTCCCCTATCGAAACGTCGGCCAGCCTGATCTGAGGCACTTTCTCCTGTTTTGAAATCTATAACGAATTCAAACAGGTACACCCAATCGCTGGTGGTCTCCACCGAGTTTGAACTCGATGACCACCGTCATCCTAAAGGATAATGATCTAAAGTAAAGTAAAAACACACAGGAAACTACCGCGACATCCGTTAGGCTTCCACCGTACAACTCACCCCGCATACCTTCCGGCGCCGCGGATGCAAAGCCGTCTGCGGTCTCCTAAATGGGGACCGGACCCTCGTAGGAAGGAAGATAACGCGCTCGTACAACAAAGCCGGTAAGCCACTCAAGGACACCACTGCAAACCCGGCTCTTGGGCTGACCCGCAACATTGGAACGAGCCAAAAGTTGAAAGAAAATAGCTACATGAAGGTTTACGCGACAGTATGTACAACTGGGCAAACAGCAGTTAGTACTTAAATCGGTGAAACTGTTACAGTGCAGATGAAGTATATCAATCAAAACGAAAGACGATAAAAGAAATATTGCCTCTGACTCATTGTTTGGTCTATTTGCTTCAGTAAAGCGGTGCAAAATCAGAATCTACACCCCCACCCCCTTCCCCCCAGTGCAAAACCACACCTAATGTGATTCTGCACTGCCTGCTTGGTCGGAGGCATTGCATGGTTTCTACACGTCACCTGGCTCTGCACTGCCTCCGTGATCGGGCCATCTTTGGCCAATCGACGAAGTCATGCGGTTGCGTCAGCGTGCGACGTCACGTTGTGACGCCATGGTGATGCTAAACATTTTGCCGATCTGTGACGTCACGCCATGATGGTTTCTTTTCATCACTCGTGCTAACGCCGGCGCCGATGACGATCAGTTTACGCGTTTGATGAGGCATCTAAGGCTTTCGCCCTAATAAAGAGACACCCTTGCAGTTTCCGTGCTTGGTTTCGGGGCTGTCACTCCGTTAGAAAAGGAAGGACCGCGATATAGAAGCTTATACGTGCCGCGGTGCACGCTATTAGGACGGGAGATCGCCGTGGGCGCCGCTTCTTGCGCGCGTGCTTCGCTTGGCCCTGGGTGCGTGCACGAAGCCGCCGCCCGGCGCCGCGTTTGCTGCTCCTTCGCTACCGCGCGCGTAGAACGCGACCTCGTTTCCCGCGCAGCGCCAGCCGCTGGTGTAAACGCTCGCGCGGTTGGCGTGACCGACCGTTGAGAGAGTATGTATATAACGCCAAGGCGCGAGCGCGCAGGCGAGTGGATGATCGAGGTCGCGACGGTGCTTACAACATTTGCCTGCCTGATCGCCGCGTTATCGGTCTGTCAACAGGAGTGGCGGCCGGACGTGTATACTTGGCTGCGATTTGCTCGTTTGTTGTTTGGGACACGTCACCCCCTCTCTCCTGTGCTCCGTTCCTGCAGAGATTGCGCAAACAGGAGGAGCAGTTGCTCGGACTTTATCGGATGAATCATGTATCGCTCAATTACGCGAGTGTGAGTGAGTGAGTATGTGCGTACGCGCGCGCGCGCGCGCGCGCGTGTGTGTGTGTGTGTGTGTGTGTGTGTGTGTGTGTGTGTGTGTGTGTGTGTGTGTGTGTGTGTGTGTGTGTGTGTGTGTGTGTGTGTGTGTGTGTGTTTTGAACGGGACTACTGACTACTCGGTTGCATTGAGCGTGAAAGGAAAGTACGGCGATGGTGAAGAGAAGGCTGAAAACGAGACGAGTCCATGGAGTGTACAGAGCCTGATTAACACGGAAGTGTTCGCGCTCTCTTGTCATCTTTCTTTTTCTGATTTTGTGTGTGTATCCTTCCGTGTTTCGCGCACTGTTTCTCGTTCTTCTTCACGACCTAACTCGCTATAGCGGTTCCAATTAGCGCGCGCCACCAAAGGAACAAAAAGAAACTAAACTAAAATAATAAGTAAAGCAGAATTGGTGGCCGGTTAACGCGTGACAAAGCGACGAAGACCGGCGTGAAAATTAATTCGATCGTCGTTGTTTTTATATTACCGCAGGCTCTGCATGCTTTCTGGCGGCAGCTTACAGCGTCGATTAAGTGCCGCGCTAATGAATACGCGTGTTTGTACTTTTCCTCAATTTAATTTAAGAAGATAAATGTGTATCGCGTTTATCACCCAGTATCAACTTATCATCCTGTGAGTGTAGCCACTGCAGAGGCGGTTTCCAGAAATTTCACAGTAGCAAACACGAAACTAATCTATTCAGCGAAGATACTACGATGGCTATCGCCCTAGAATATTGAAAGAACAGACACTGCTTTTTCCTCTTTTCGTAAGCTATATGTATACAGTATGCGGAATGCCAAACGAGGTAACCTGAATGTAACCTCGTTTGTGTCCTTCTCGTTTGTGTACTATTTACTTATATGCGACCTGATGACTGGCTGTAGAGTTCTCTATTGACTGTTCGGATGTTCTCTCTATTGACTGTTCTATTGACTGTTCTAATGTTAAGGTCAGAAAGCTGCTTTCCGTAATGCATGTCACCGTGCTACATGACTTCAGGTTACCATTGATCTTTACAAGGGAAGTCCTTTTGATTGAAAGTTTAACCCAAATAGACGAGGGTTTTAATGTGTTTACATTAAAAAGGGCAAAGGGCACTAAAAGGACGAATAAAAGTGAGCGTGTTTCAGTGGAGTCGAGCGGCTCTATGTGGCTCACCTACCGTATTTACTGGGATACTACATGAACTCTTCACCAATGCTGGCAACGTTGTATAGCAGTGGCTGTCAGGTCAACTGAAGGTAAATAAAAGTAATTAAAGGTAATGTTAACATATTTTTTTCTCATTTAACGCTAAAACGCCACTGATGTCCTTCTTTATTTTTTTAACATTCCTCTCTCATCAGAACAAAACCGCTGATTACGCATTTAGATATCACGACTCTGTGTTCTTTGCAAGAGCAGTTGTCGCGCTGCGTAACCTGTTTCACAACTTCCAATACACGCGTACGTGCAAGGTCTCTCTAGCTCAGCAAGGAGTCATATAAGACAATCGGCGCGTACAGCACTGCCAGGCGCGAAATGGCACATGAAGGCAGGAGCGCGCGAGAGGGGCAAGCATAATAATTGACCCATAGAGCGATGACACGATATGACTTCACGCCTTTCAATGGCGCTCAGCGCCACTCCGCGGTAGGTATAGGACTACCCCCCTCTCCATCTCTCTCTCTCAGTCGACACCGTTCTCGGGCACACCACGAGCTTCGGTGTGACGAATGTCGCGTCCGCCTGTACAAACAATGGCCTCCGAGACAACAATGACGCGGAAGCTGGCATTCGAAGAGGTGCACTCTGTCAGCCCAGGCGTCACCTTGTAATGCCCGGGCACCGGCGTGGCAGATATGACAAAGAGAATGTGCGGCTTTAGAACAATGGGGCCTCGTGCACAAGCACCGGCTCTCGTGGGGCATATAGAAAGATATATATGCTCTTACGGAGACAACGAAAGAACAATAAAAAATGGTCCGACGAGGGATAGTAATTGGCATAAGTAATGAGCTCGTGTTTTCTAAAAGCACTTTAGGGCGTCGCGCGCTGAAGGGCTCGCTTCGCGCCGCGTTAATAGAAATAATGAAAGTATAACACCGACAGGACCTGTTTCCGCTGGAAATGGACGCTAAAGCGTCAGGAATATGGAACGCATCTCCGACGTATATATTCTTGCTGTGGTGCTACCTGCCCAATCTCTATATATACTGCACACAATTGCACCGTGGGGATGTAGTCAGTCCTGCTGTTAATTAGTATTTCGTAAATGTGTGTCATGGCGAATCGACCGTAGCAAGAAAACTCGTAAAACACTTTTCTGGCAACAAATTTTGAAAGCAATAAAAAAAAAGAGAAAGAGGGCAGACAAGGAGAACGTAACACGAAATGAGCGTGATGAAGTTTGTCTTTCGGCTGTAGCAAGCTGTGCAACGTTAACGACACGGAAAAAACTCGCTTGTAACGTGTATACACAGGACAAACAGCAAAAAATGAGCACCGCGACCTATATACTTCGAATCTAACGTGGATTTAATTTAAAAGAAAAATGCATCGATGCAACTGCCGCATTAAACTTGGAGAGCCGTACAAAATTTGTTAAACAACTTCCTCTGTTGTACGCACAGGAAGTTGTATGAACACGCCGGCAACGATTCGGCGTGTTCGCGTTTTTGTTTTCCAGTGCACGCGAATAGCAAGCGCGCCTTTATACTTGTCGGTTCGATTGCTTGCTTTAATGTAGCCGACGCCCTAGACGTAAACAAGGAGCTCTTGTTTATCGAGCGGGAAATGCAACGGCACTCGACGACGGTATGCAAAAGTGTGTCGTCGACGAGGTGTTATTTTCGACACTTCCAGCAGCCGAGCGCCCGTGCTATACAGTAGAAAGACGGCAGCTTTCTTTCCGGTCTCATCACAGCCACCCCCCCCCCCTCTCTCTCTCTCTCTATCTATCTCTTTCTCGCTCTTTCTCTTTACCTTGGCGCTGCAGCCCTACGAGCTGATTGATTCGGCTCTACGCTCCTAATGCTTCGCGTTGTTGTTGTCACCTATCTTTCTTTATTCTTGTTTTATTTCTGCTTTATCTCGTTGCTGCGAAACGCGGCGTCCTTCTCGGCAGCACTCGTCAGCGCTAAAACGACGGGATTAGCATACCCGGGCCGATTATTGCCTCCTATTCACACTTCCAGCCCCCGACGAAACGATGTAGAAGAAAAAATAAATAAAGAAGGATCCGTAAGACCGGCCGGCTAGCCGGCCGGCAGCTCTCCCTGCGCTGGCTGACGTTAAGAGGATCAGCGATTGTGTGCGCCGAGAGCCGTAGGAAGGAAATAGGAAATAGACGTAAGAAAAATAAAAAGAAGGAAGAGGCCCATAACCCTCGCTGTATATCACGAGCTGCGCCTTTGTGGCCTTATATACTATAGCCACCGCTATATCGGTGAGTAATTTGTTGCCGCGATCAATCACGCCTTTGTTCGTGTCTAATCGTGACACTCTTAACCGGCGCGCCGGCAGTATAGCCGAGGAAAGCTATAGCGGGACGAGGGTGAGGGGAACAGATCTAGGAAGAAAGGGGGGGGGGGGCTTTGCGACTTTCATCGTAGTGTCCGTAACTCATTCGAAGAGATCGGGCAATTGTCCTTGGAAGGGAACAGAGAACGAACGATGGAGGAGGCGTTGATCGGCGTCGGGGTTTGGGTCTCTCTCAAATTGGCGAACACTGCTGGACTGCTTGTGTGTGTAGATGAGTGGCGTGTCAGAAAAAGAAATAAAAAAAAACACGGCCGCTGCTAATGCGCGTGATTGTTCGTTCGTTCGTGCAGGTTTGTTTCTTGTTGCCCGCTCGGCGTGCTGAAAAGTGGGCGTATCTAATTAAGTGGCACTCTTATATTGCTAGAGAGGGGGGCGTCGTGAACGCTCGCCTGCCACGGCACCTTACTAATAGGCATCTTATCTTCTCTATTAATTAAATCCTATTAACAAGGAGGTCGCTGTTATCATACTGAGAAAAGAGTTCAGACATAGTGACGCCGTGTTTGCTTACGTATGTATTTTTTGTTTGTTTTCTTTCTCTCTCTCTATCTGTATTCTTTTTCTGAGTTTTATAGCTTTAAAGTACATTTTACCTGCTGGTGTGAAATGGAACGATTCTTAACTCACATTTACGCAGTGCGTGTTTATCGCTCCAACTGACTCATAACGCTGTACTCTAATGAGAGTCTGGTGCTGCGACAGATTCATTTAGTATTGCGCTGGTCTACGGCCACTTCGTTCGAGCGTCTTTGTTGATAGAGTAGCGGCGCACATAGGGTAGTACCACTTTAAATGCTGGTATTTTACGTGCATGGAATCACGATTCGATTTTCACCGTACGTGGTTCCTTAACGTGCAGCCAAATGATGTTACAGCGGAAGCTTGATCGTCTAACCATCCGCAATCTGTCGTGCTATAGCCGCAATAATGTTATATTCGCACTTACAACACCTTATAGTGTCTTCGATTTCAGCACTCGATCCCTGAGTGGTCACAAAACTAAAATCCAGGTCTCGACATTTTAGGAGCTAAGTAAGCCCCACAATTCATTGATACGTTCAAAGTATTCCGGCGAGTATTAAGAGCCAAACTGGCTCCTCGTATACCGTCGTCTTACGCATTCTTGGTTTAGTCGTACACAGTGACTGGTTTCATCAGGAAGTGCGATTCAGGAGGCTGGGTCCAGTGTCCCCGTAGCATATATTTACTTATTAGGTCAAGTTGGGTCTCATTTATCTTGCGTATAGATCCATTTGCATTACACAGCCGCAACACCTAGGTGGTCCGTTCTTGTTTGCATTGAAGTCTCGAGCGAGAACGAACGATGGTAGTATAATCGCAGTATGCATGCATAAACACTGAAGTCAATCGACATTCCGCGGGCTTGGTTATTCGACTCGTATAATATATACCACTTCTCGTATATGGTAATACTGAGCAATATAGGCTTCACTTCCGCGGTCTCGGCGGCGTCATTCCTGCAGTTGCCCATACGGAGTGCCAGAAGGAAGCGCTCGCGTTCTTGCGGTTGTATAGGCACACTTTAAGGAATATTGTCTGGCCAAATTATTAAAGACAATGTCGTCTGAGTTCACTTCCTGCCACTCTCCCCTAACTACATGTGATGATGTCCATGATTGTGACAACAGTTCGTGACCCAACCCAACTGGCCTCTAGAGGCTTGCATCTTCGGCTTGCTATATACCGCGTTTTCTCGCGTGCTACAATCACTGGCGAAAGAGAGAGAAGAAAACGGGAGAGAGGAAAGACAGGGATGTTAACCAGTTTGGCATAACCGGTATGCTACCCTGTACAGGGGGAAGGGATGGGGGAGATCGAAAGAAGAGTAAAGAAAGAGAGAAAGAGAGGGGAACACACACGCACACACATAACGTCACAGCGCAGAGCGGCAGTCTTGTGCGGTATGCGGCATCATTAAAAAGTCTACAGCCGCTCGTGTAAGTCTGTTGTCCTTAGGAATTTGAGCAATGCCTTGGTTCACCAAATGTCGGCTAATGTTAGCTGCCCGTTGTTGTATAGCAGCAACATTGCGTTCATTAAATCTCGATATAACGAGTGAATTTTTCTATAACGTTTGTATTTTATCACCACGTTTTGTAACGACTACACGCACATCGTCTCTATTTCCAATATAAGGTCTTTTTCCGTGGCACTGCACAAACCGGTATGACTTCACGTAGTTTTACGGGGTAACACGCCACGAACTCGTTCCCAAACATTTTGTATCCGATAGCAATACAGTGCGCCTTCGTTTTCCTCTTACGACTGTTCGCGAAACGTGACGCGGCATCGTTTGTAGACTAAAAGAACAAATAAAGAATCCAGGGACCTTTCTAAAGCGTGTGCTCGAAGTGTCCCTCTCGCGATGAGACTGTGCAACAACGTACGGGGCACAGTAAGCAAGACAACCCGAGCGCTCGTGTTGTCTTGCTTACTCCGTCCCTATTTAAGTGTGCACTGTTCCACTTACGTTATGTACCAACTATAGGCCCAAGCTGCTGTTCCTGACTTCGCAATAACGCACCATGCAACGTCCTCGCGAATGCGTTTGCCTGCTTTACTCGCGAAAGCCTGTTCTTCCTATTCGAGGCCATCGTATATATAACTCAGCACGGCGAAAAGGGGAGACCGAGTCGTGGCACAGCCTTCGCTCGAGCACCCGTCATCGGTAGATGTTTCTCGGAGCGGGCGGCTCCGCGGTCCAGCGAACAAGGCTCTCGCACTGAAAGCACCACTGGTCTAGAACAAAAAAAGAAGTAATGAAGCAAGAAAAGGGGGAAGGAGGGTATATATGAGTAACAATAAAGTGAAAAAACAAAGCTGCAGCGCAGTAGGTGAAACAAGGCAGCAGCATTCCCGATCCGGTCCACTTGACGTCGCCTGCCATTCCCGGGGTCTGACAGCTGCGGCTACGCCCCTCGGTCCGCCCCGGTGACGACGAACCTTACCAGTGTTGGCAGACTGCGGCCCTTCTGTAGAGAGACGATGCAGCGCACTCTTCCAGACCGACCGCCAGATTTGGCTGGCTCGGTCCGCTTTCGCTCTCGGATGCCGGGCAACCTTTTCTTCGTTTATTTTTACGAGAGGCCGCCGCTGCTCTGTTATCCCCGGTTCGTCTGCCGGCATGGCAGCCAGGGCATAGCCGACGGGGTTACGCGGGGTGTGTTGACGTGCATGCGGTGTGCCCATAGATTTCCGATCGCACCGACGGCGGCGGGAACGGTTCCGCAATCGTCCTCCGCGCCGTCGTTTTCGACTTTTCCCGGCCGCGACGACGGGTGGCCAAGGTTCGTGAACCCTTTAGCGGACCCCGTTGGGCGACCCCGAGGGTCCGCTTGTCGAAGCGCGGCTGCATATTTCGAGGTGATGTTTGCACGACCGCGGCCCGGCCGTCATATTTTTGGCGAGGGCGGCTCCGCTGTAAGTTTGTGCTTTTTTTTCTCCTCCTTTCTTCGAGTACACCTGGCGATCGACGCATGCTCACCTATCCTTCCTTCGATATCTTGGCATGAACGTCCAGAAGTGGCCTTCTTCTTGTTGTTCTGTTTTCTGTTCCGAGTCCGCCTTGGCGGTACAGGGGTTAAATGTGCTCGACTGCTCACCCGATGGTCGCGGGATCGAATCCCGGCAATGGCGGTCGGATCTCGATGGAGGCGAAATGCTAGAGGCCCGTGTACTCAGGTTTAGGTGCACGTTAAAAGCCTCAGGTGGCCGAAACTTACGGAGCCCTCCACCACGGCGTCCCTCGTAATCATATCGTGGTTTTGAGACGTAAAACCCCAACCATTCTTACTTTTCGTTTTGTTTAAGAACGTCATTTCCTGTATTCCTATATCGATGGCATGGAACTCTGTAGGAGTGGTCTTCTTCTTGTGGTTCTGTTTTCTGTTCCTAAAACCTAGGGACTTTAGCGATGTTAGCGTATAATTCACGAATCGTTCGTTGAAGAAAGCACACACAACGCATGCGCACCAAAAGAGCTGCAGACTGCGGTTGCCTTCGCCATCGTTCTCGTCAACGCAAAACGCTCTCGCATATCGATGTAGTCTTTGCAGGGAGTGACTATATCGGTAACTGTGTTAGGGTAATGATTTTAGCGAGATATTGTATCGAATGCGCGCGTTGTCGCTTGTGCTTGAGGGGTTACTTGCACACGTGACCAGTTGCGCGTGCACCGATGTTATCTCTTTCATTATCGCCACATTATACGATTACTCCGGGGCGTTCGCATATTGCGGTCCTGCAGGTTACGACAGAATCTCTTTCTTGGCTAATTAGAACCGCTTCTGTCCAAACATTATACAGTGTTGTCACTGTTCCGTGATACATATCTCAGTGGCGAGTCGTAGGCCTGTCAGCACGCTTCCTGCTTCCTTTAAGTTGTTCTGCGCTACATGTCCTTACGTTCGGTCTCAAAGTGACTTTCATCCCGTGTGCGTACTTCGCTCGCGGAAGTGAAAAGCCGTGCGTACTAGTTAGCGCAACGACTGTGCTTACTCACTTGCCGCTGAGCGAGGCCTCGTGTTTTTTTTTTTTTTTTATCCCCCTGATCTAGGCCGACCCTACTGCCACCGCCATACTAAAACGCCAATTTGCAGGAAGGCACGGAATCAGCTGGAGAGAGTCACGGCAGCGCACAGGACAGGTTCTTGCGCCAACCGCCGCTTATACGCGCTATGGCCCGAACTGCCGCTTATATGCGTTATGGCCCGCACGCAGGGACCCGAAGTCCGACGTTCCCGCGCACTTTCACCGCCATTATCGTCCCCAAGAATCGCAGAGAGCTGTCTTCTTCCGGCTCCTCCCACACGGGCGAGTGATTCACAGCCGTCGTCCCGGTGCACCCACAACCACCACAGCACAGGGCGCGTTTTTCGTTCACTTAGTTTTTTGTTTTTTCGTACTACGACCACCCTGCTCACCTAGTACTATACACCACGCGAAGCTCTTCGAATCGACTTCCAGGCTCTCGCAAATGCTTTTCATTTCTTCTTCTTCCTTCTTTGACGAGTGCGTACTTTTATCTCAAGACTCGCGAGAGAGAGAGAGAGAGAAAACACGCCTTCCTGTCACATATACACAGCACGAGGCAGCAGCTTGCCTCTTGGCGGGTGGTTGGCGAACTCGGGGAGGTATTTGCGCGCGCCTTGATTTGCGCGCTGTGCTTTTGTTATTTCTTCCTTATGCGGGAAAAGAAAAGAAAGGTGTACGTGTACACTTACGTGGAATGTTCTCCAGGCGTGTTCCAAAAAAGACGAGCGAGAATGGTGTTCCTGCATGCGCCATGAAAAAAAAAAAAATTGTGGCGAAGCTTGCACTAAGCCGCGCAAGCCTTGAAACAGCGCAACTGGACGATTCTGAAGACTAATCTGGTCGCTTCTAGTTGCATCTAGATATTTTTTTATTTTGCATGTGTATATATACACGCACACATACAAACACACGCACGAACCTACATAAAGTATGCTAGAGCACCTCCCCCCCCCTTTTTTTTTCCTCTCGAAAAAATTTCTGGCCATGCCTGTGATCATCATCAGCTTCTTCTTCTTCATTATTTATTTCTTTATTCACTCCCTCCTGTGGTCACGTGACCTGCGTGACGCGTATCACTATTACTACTATACTACTACTACGACAACGACGCCGCCACTGGGTAGAATTAGGTTCGCTGTGAAAGAAAAACGGGGCCAGGAACATTTGGCTGGCGCGAGACTCACGTTGTAATGCTGTGACCCCAGAGCACGAGGGCACAACCTCGCTGATGGCGACCACGCTCCGCAGCGTGCCGCGGCGAAATGTCCGCTCGCTTCGGCTTTTCTTCGCGCAACCGGCGCTGAGTATATATAACGACCAGCAGGACCGCGCGCGTGCCTTCGATATTTACGAGCCACCCCGTGGGATGACGGTTGACCGGCCGGCCCGCTCTGCCAAACCAGCGCCAGCCGTGCGTACCCGCAGTAAAGAAAGAGGAGGAGGAGGGGAGGGCGAAGAGCCACGCACTGCATCGCGGCTGCAGTGATGGGGCGGACATTATAAGAGTCCACGCCGTTGGCCAGGCAGGTCACTCAGTATTTATTCATACGCCACGATGGTTGCGATCAGCGTTCGTCGTCACGCTGCAGCCGTGCGGCTGCACTCAGACACGGTGCGGGATCTGTAATTGCGGTGCTCCCCCTCTCCGTTCGGCTATCGTAACACCTCGACCCCCGTCACACGCTCCTTTCTTTCACCCCTTTTTACCGTCGCTATCGCCGCCGCGCAGGCATGGCCGGTCGAGTACGGTTTCTTTTCTTGATATACCGACCGTCCGCGTGCATCGCTCCACTGAACTATATCTTTCAGAGCAACGCGGCTGTGGTGTACACGCAGTGCACAGTCGGGCGTGAACTCTTTCCGCGGACCGAAATGCGGTGGAAAGGCAGAGAGTGATTCGGAAACAATGTATTTAGGTTGGTTTATGGTAGGTTTATGTGGTTATACGTGCCAATACGACTCAGGTTATAAGAGAGGCATTCTAATGTAGTTGCGCTGGAGCGAAAGGCACGGAAAAAAAAGGACAAAGACAAAAAAGGACAAGCATGTGCGCATACCCTGTGTCCTGTTCTATGTGTTCTTTTCTTTGTCCTTAGTCCTTCCTGCCTTTATCTCGGCGGAATGTCGTAACAACTAACCCAAGTTGAAGCTTTGCTGAGAGACGCACGCCGTAGTGGAGGGCTCCGGATATTTTCGGCTACCTGGGGTTCTTTAACGTGTACTGAAATCTTACAGTACACGGGACTCTGGCGTCCATCGCAGTGCGAGCACCACGGATTCTGTAACGCTAGGCTTAATGTTATCGTCGTTATTGCACGGTGACAAGAAGTCCGAGATATAGCGCATATAGTTATTATACACGTCTAATTGAATTGTATCTCCGATTCGCTATACACTCTAAAAACTGGTAAGCGTATCGCAAGAGTAAGAAAGCCGAGTTACTCTTCAGAGCGTTCTCTTACTCTCGCAAAGCATCGCATAGAGTGAAATGCACGTTCACTCTGTACGAAAGCAGAGAGTGAAATGTGCTTATACTCTACCTCCATCTGAGAGAGTGGAATGCCCGTATACTCTTCTGGCATGACAGAGTAGAACGCAGTTATACTCCTGCTCCTCATAGTATATGTCGATGTGCCGGCGTACCGCGAGCGATGACCACTCATTATTAAGCACACGCATATACAGTAGAGAGCACTGCATTCGCCGCGGGGCTGGATACAATTAATAAAAAAAAAGCAGCGTTTCCAGCGCCTCCCACTGCTTTTCAGTGTACTGGAATGCACTGGAATCCAGCGCCTCCCAGTGCTTTTCAGTGTACAGGAAGACACTGGAATAAAGCCTAATATCCGCGTGTTTAGCTTTGGATTTGTGCAGTTAAATAAGCGAATATCACCTCATCGAGTCGGTCGACGATCGAAACTACATTCGAAAGGTTTTTAAGTTCTTCGTATTTCAGTATCCACGTTTTTCGCTACGAACGTCGCGCACGGAGTACACTGCCCTAAGCCAAATGGTCCGTACGGCTAGAGTGCGCTAATACGGCTGTAGTCGCGGAACGTCAACAATAATGACCGAAAATATGTCCAAGGGCGTGACGAAAACTGAAGTGTTTAATGTGCAGTTCAGAAGTACAGCGTTTTCTACACAGAAATGACTAACCGCTTAGCTGGTCAATGCGAATGCCGCACATATCCTCGGTTACGCTAATCTTGTTTGCTGAGAAACAGGCCGGATTGACGTTCTGATACCGGGAAGCACAAAACAAAGAAATGAACTATCTTGTGTGTTTGGTTGTCGCATGTACGGAGATACTCAAACCGGCGTTTCTAAACAAGAAAATGAAGCCAGATCACCGATATGGTCAGTGCAATCAGTAACAACATGCAAGAAAAAGGACATGTTTGTCGTCTCCGAGTGTGGCGTTGTGGTAGCGCGTCGGACTCACAATCTGAGGGTCGCTGGTTCGAATCTCACTTGCGCGTGTTTTTTTTTTTTTTCTCACGGCTTTTTTTTTTTTTTTGTCGCAGTGCTCGTTATTATGTCATCATTACGATCTACGCATGGATAAATTCTCAAATGCAATATTAAGGCCCTATTTCGACCGGGTTCTGCTATTTCTTTCTTGAGGTGTACTACTACTCCTTTCGGAGGGGTCCCGCTACTCTGCTTCGGCAAGAGTTATGTTACTCTGTTGAGGTGGAATACTATAACCCTCTCAGGGGGCATTACTATACTCTGCCTCAAGAAGAGGTGATTTACTCTGGAAAAGAGAGTTAAATATGGGACAAGAATATACTCTCCCAAAGAGAGTGCCCAGCACTCTCTTAGTTCTTAGAGTGTAGACAGCTTGTGAATCTCGGGTTTGTGTTTGATAGTCTGTTACATATTCCGTATTCTCTCCTGCATGCTTCATCTAGCACTGTATACAATGCACGCATTCTTCGGCGCTTGTCAGGGGTGACGTGTCCGAGAGAAGTGTCACGTGACTTTTAACGCGGTCGTTTGCCCCGCTGCCCTCCTTTTGGATCTGTCACGAGCCTCCGATTGTGATGTACGGTCTCCTTCACGGGTCCAGCTGTATATAAGACGAGGTGAACGTACCGTCTCAGACGGTCGCGACGTTCGCTCTACCGTCTGTGCTTCTACCGGTAGCCGATAAACAAAAGTGACGAATGGCTGAACTACAACAACGACGGCGACTAGTATAGCATTAACACCTGTCTAGTTATATAATACAACACGCGCTTCCTGTGTTTGAGCTCGTTTTTACGAGCCTCGTATCTACATAACGGCGGCGCCGCTTCTAGTAGCCGCCTCGCGGGGTCGACCTCGTCTTGAAAGACGTATTCGCGCTGTTGCTGTCTTCAAAGTCATGTATGTATAGCTTATGTAGAGCGCAGCTCTGCATCTATGAATGGTGCTGCTCCAAATTGCGCTGCACCTGTCGTCCGCCCCCTCTTCTAGGCCTGGAAGTATAGCATCCATCCCACGTTGTGCAGCCGTCGTCGATTCGTTCGTCTGGTTTGGTTCCGCTCAGTCTAAGCCTAACGTGCCAGGGTATATAGTATAAGTTTGCTGCTCTGTTCAACGCCTCGGTCATCGCAATATGCCTTTGCCGAGGAGGCATCTCATACATCCTACACCGTGCTAACCGTGCGTAGCTCCCAGTGTTTGCACCCACGTGACTACAAAATCTCTCTTCTGCTCTCTACGCATGCGCGAAAACACCTGTTGTGTGTGGTTGCAGCTGTAAATGTACGTGTGCCGACCGGACGTTAACCCCCATCCGCCACTCTTTGTTTACACCGCTTTTGTCCGGCCCCGCCGCAACGCATCCAGCAGCTGTCCTCTGCGAGACCATATACGTCAGACCGCCGTTTGCAGACATAAGGCGTGCGCGGGTTGAAGCTGTTTCGGCGCGTGTGTTTAACGCGCAACATACGGGCGACGATGCGAGACGAGCTATTCCGGAGAAGCCGCAGCTCAACGTGTCTATATACACAGACGAGCTTATTGACGTTGTTTGTAATGAGTTTTCGTTGCGATCGACCGGTGGTTCGCCCATCGAATTCATTACCTTTATCGTTTTTCCTTTCATCTGCTGTGTATCTGCGAGTGGCCTCCGCTGTACATACGCCTCTGAGCATGCGCAGAACGCGGCAGTTGTTTGATATAGTGGACACTTTGAGGCTATGATCTCGCATTACTGTTCGGGGCTGCACCTCATACACTGCTTTCGCGTGTTCATGTGTGTTCATGTGTCACAGAACCCCTGTATACCCTGTAAATGCTTGCATTGTGTTACCAATCGTGCAACATTGCTGGAGCTGTCGTCGACTGGTCGCTAACTGAAGCCATTTCTGTACACTTCGACGTGTTGCAGCGCTCAACATTGAGGTCGCACGCATGACATCGCTTATTATGAATCTAAAATAGTCTCTCCTCTCCAGGTCACGTGGTTCAATCACGACTACAGCGGTAATGTTTGCATACGAGAGCGACCACTTTCGTATAGTTAAGATTAGGATGGCAGTCAAAGAAACTGAATTGTAAAAACTTCATTTCCTCGGCAGACGTTATAACCCACGGCGAATGTTTGGGACGTCAACCATAACAAAGTTAGGAAGAGGCGGGGAAAAAAAAAATCTAACGTTGTGTTACGGCATTTGGTGTTTCAATAAAGGGCGTGTCGTACGCAGCACACGCGGCACGTCTTGATCACCGGAGCTTTGCTCGACTCAAATCTATACAACCGGACCACTTTGCCGAAAGGCGTATACCCCTGCGGCGAATAGAAGAAAGAGAACAGCTAATGAAAATAAAGAACCTTTTGCTCATTCTCTTCGCCCCTTCCCACCCACTATATGTATTTTTTTTCACGGCGTGTTCTCAAAGAAAACTGTCTGAACTACACGTCTGTATAGGTACACTTTCCCCTTCTCTCTGTCTATACGCCTATTCCTTTTCTCGGCGATTCTAACTGCCTTTTCAAAGGGAACCCGAAGAAACGATCGCGGGGCGCCCCTTTCTTCCTTTCGCTGGTTCCTCTCGTCCCATTTTCCGCTCGCTCAATCAACCAACCCCCCCTCCTATCCTCTCCGGATTAATGGCCCGCGGAGAAGTATAAATAATCTTTTGCTCCGCCGTCTTAGGCGGCCACAAAGGCGTGCCGATAACAATGGACCCCGCGGAATAAGAGAAAAGCCAAGCAACGCCGTGCCGAAAAAGGACGAGAAACCGCGGAGCGCGATCATAGAAGGCAAACAGAGCAGACGTACCACTAACTGCTCCCAGCACTTGCGTATAGCAGCAGCAGCGGTGTATACTTACTCTCTGCGGCAGCCGAGTCTGGGAAGTATATCGACCGAGGCGTCTCAATGAAGCGAGCTCGTATTTGAGGGCGCTGCATCATTTATCCTATATAGTTACCTGCTTCGGAGTAGAGAAAGAGTGAAGGAGATATCTTTCGGTCTTCGAACGCGGGGCGTTGTCGACACGCGGTTGGAAACAACACTGAGGCTGCGAAACGAAACCGGTGGCGCATGAAACGTTTTGAGACTTCCGTGCGTGGACGAAAAAAAAGATTAAATAAAATCTCACAGGATCTCTCACACGTTCACCTAAGACGACTCGAAGGTGAAAGCCGTCTTCTTTTTCTTCTCTGTCGATGTATCGATCCTCCCCCGCCCCCCTCCGAAAGCTCTCTGCACCTTACCCAGTCTTGCACTGCCTCCAGGATCGGAGACATTGCAAGCTTTCTGCATCTCACCTGGTTTTCCATTGCCTCCGTGATCGGCCCGCATTTGACCAAGCGACGGTGTCATGTGACGACGGCATCATGTGACGTCATAGTGACGTAACAAATGTTGGCGATCTGTGACGTCGTGACGACATGATATGGTAACGTCATCACGTGATGGGGATATTTTGCATCACTCGTGTTGACGCCGACTCCGCGGGACGCCGACGGTCAATTTTCGCGTTTGACGAGCGCCGTCTAAGCACTCCGTACAGGTGGTTAACCATCGAAACTGAAACGTGAGTCCCCAATGTTTATCACGAGCTGTGATCTATCGAAGTGCCTTCTTTTGTAGCCTTTGATTCCTCTATCGCCACGTTTAAGAAATGCGGGATTCATCTTTGAGTTTGGTGACGTTGGCTTAAAGGATATTAAGAGCGCCTAAAGGATTTTATGGATAGCGATTCACGCTGCGGCGTTTGTCATCCCTAGCTATATGTGCTGACAAAGCCTGACTAGAAAAACTGGTATAAGCGCGGAGACCGTTCGAGGTAACATATTCTATTCACTGTTACTGATGACAGATCACTGTTACTTTTACTAGAAGTATGTGCGGTTACGTGGCAGTAAATATCGAAGCATTCTTGTGTTTCCGTGAGAATTTTTCCGTCGGAACGGTCGTGTTCTGGTGTTGTCGCTGCATCACGAAGTAGCCGCGAGAGAGCTTAGAAGCTTGCTCTTGGTGTTTCAAAGTCGTGTTGCTCCTCAATAACGAACTCAAAAACGCCTTGTTGCTTTGTCTATAACTCGTTCGCTTGCTTGCTCAATTAACTCACTCATTCACATCACTCACTCACTTCAGTTCACCCACTCACTCACTACATTCACTTATTGACATCACTCACTTCAGTTCACTCTCTCATTTACTCACTCACTCGCTCAGTCGCTACTGCTCTGTCGCTTACTGCCCTCACTCACTCATCACTCACTCACTCACTCACTCACTCACTCACTCACTCACTCACTCACTCACTCACTCACTCACTCACTCACTCACTCACTCACTCACTCACTCACTCACTCACTCACTCACTCACTCACTCACTCACTCACTCACTCACTCACTCACTCACTCACTCACTCACTCACTCACTCACTCACTCACTCACTCACTCACTCACTCACTCACTCACTCCACTCACTCACTCACTCACTCACTCACTCACTCACTCACTCACTCACTCACTCACTCACTCACTCACTCACTCACTCACTCACTCACTCACTCACTCACTCACTCACTCACTCACTCACTCACTCACTCACTCACTCACTCACTCACTCACTCACTCACCCGCTGCTTCCTCGAAATTTTTGAGTGCACACTGGAGGCGTCCGCTCCATGACGCGTGCTCGGATTCAACCGCCGTTCATTGGAATGAAAACCACACACACACATTACGCGATAGCGAGAACCTGGCCTTGGCAGGAATCATTGTTGTGTTGGGTGGTGAGGACGAAAGGGCTTCATCTGCTGCTTTCTGCTGTGACCACTCCTCTCTCCGTCGCACCATACCCCCGCTGTCTCGGGCTTGAGCGCGCAAGAGTTCTCCGCAGCACTGCAGGGCGGCTTCGCCCGATGGCCCATTCCAAAAGACTCGGCCATTGCGTAAAGCCCATTGTTAAAAACCCGAAGATGCCATCCGCCGCGGAGGCACCGCGTAATTTCTGCCTCCCCTCTTCCCCCCCCTCCCCTCCCACCGTGTCTCTCTTTCTAGATCTCGGGTCATTTTTGTGGCTACACTGTTTTCCGGCCACGCTTCAACCGCGGGTAGAGTATTATTACTCTATACTGGACGATTTTCCTTGCGGGAGCAATTCTGTATCCGTAGTTGGAGCAGCCGCTTCTCTCTCTCACTCTCTCATTCCGTCGGCAGCCAGGGCGGAACGCAGGACGGGCGGTCATCCGAGAAATTGTGTTTCGACCTGCACGCCTTTTCTGGCTGCGTCTCTTACCTAGTTTAGTTCGTGATCTGACTTTCTCTTACTCTCTCGCCTGTCGACGTCTACGTTTTCTTTTCTTGCTTCTTTTTTTTTTTTCCACTGTCTTTCTTCTCTGCCGTTTCTTTACGCTTTTCCACGGAGAAACGAGCTCGGCCATAAGCCCCCTTCTCTCTCTATTTTTTTTTTCGACCAGCACTGTTTGTTACTGCGCACCTTGATGACTTCCTAATGATCTCGCCTCGCATGTGCACTTTAGATTTCTCGCGGTATGTAAATGTGCACGTTCGGGATGGTTTAGTGTGCCCCGTGTACATGAAATACGCCTGAGGAACAAAGACATACGTCGCTTTGATGGCATACCGTAGGGCGACGTATGCCACTTTGTTTTCTCTCTCTACCTCATCCAGATATTAGCTTCTCCTCTAAAACCTGCTGGATGCAAAAGCCGTGTTATTATTCCTAGCTGCTTCTTTTTGTTTCACTAACGTTTTTATTTGCTAATATTTGGGTGTTAACTAAGCTCATGTATTCTGCTCCAAAAAAAAAAGATAAATGAATAACATTGCCTGTAATACCTTGATGTCGATCAGCTTGCGATGCTTTTTAGCTTATATAGTACACTGTACTGACATTCGTTGATGTGCTTACTTTTGACGAGTAGTACAATTACGCTGCGTACGCTAAGTGTGCGCACGGTACGAAAAAAATACGTACCTCTCTCTCTCTATATATATATATATATATATCTAATGTGCTTTTTTTTCCCTTTGTATCTTTGCAGGTAAGGATGATCGATTCACGCAGTCAGTGCATCATTTTCAACGTACTCTGAACACTGCTCTCTTCATTCATGCGTCAACCTGGTGACAATCCCGACTACAGGTCTGTGTCAGCTAACATTTAATATCAAGTACAAGTGTTTTGTTCTTGCACTCCTCTACATGCATCGCCAAAAAAAAAAAAGAAAAAAGAAAGAACACAACCAGGAAAAAAAATCTATGCCGATTCTGCGAGGCGACTTGCACGCCAACTTCTCGAAGCTGTGAATGAGGTTTGACTGCACTTCTCGAAACGCACATCACTGCCATGGCAGCTCATTAAACGTTTGTTTCTGCATTAAAATATTTATTTAGTGCTGCAAGGATTGCGTTACGTATAAATTGAAGCTGTGCTTTGTGGTATCTGTTGGCGTGCACCAAATAGTTTAATTACTTACTTTCCCCAGCATGCTTCGAACTCTCCGTTCCTTTTTCGGAACATAATTGGTGTTTTTAATGACTGCAGAAGAATGCAGAGATTATAATTTGCATTAAATACTACAGAGGCAGCTCATTGGAGCACCGTTTCTTCGTCGGCATTGAGTAACATTCCCAAATACACAGACGTGCACTGTTTATGCAAGTACAAAAAAAACAGAAAAAAAGTAATACAACGCAAACTGTGCTGCGCTTGAACTCGTAGGAGGCCTCGCGCACGACCTTCGTGGATGTTTCAAGGAACATGACTGATCGCCCGGTTTAATTAAAACGCATTTCTTCATTAACGTAAGAAAATTATGCGGCGTGTTCTTTCCCTCCGGCGTAACTGCGAAAGAGACGTGTGATGGCCCGTCAGTTTGGAACGTCTCCACTACGGCGTCCTTCGTGATCCGTCGGTGCAGATTTGAACACGTCGAAACCCATAATTAGGTTTCAGTGCACTTTGAAAGTACGTTTATTCAGACACATGTAATACAGAACTATTGAGAGTATACAATCCAGATCCCAACCATATAGATGTGGCTCTAACATTGACTGTACTAAACCCAGGGGCAGAGCCGGGGGAGAAGAGTCCTCCCCCCCCCCCTCGTATTTTATGTAGATTTTACAGCGAACGAAACAACGAACATTGTACCCGAGCAGCGCTTCCTTTGACCCGAGTAATGAAATTACTCAGGTATTGCTCGGCGCAGGCTTTCTCCTGACTTTTTTCTTTTTTTTTTTTTTTGCCGCCGGCTTTTAACACCCCCCGAAGAATATTCCTGGCTACGTCACTGAATAAACCTGTATGCCTCGCACTTCGCCGTAGCAATCACGTGGTGAGTCGAAACCTTCTGGCTTCAATCGCGTCGCGCGATTCGCTCTCGTAATATATATACTTTTTCTTTCCCTACGGCTATATATATACGGCCACCCAACTCGTGCTATACTCTTCAGCGGGGCAGGCCTTTTGGCGGCTTCGTTAGATCCCATCGGGCCGGGCGTCGCGACAGTCACTGGCGTGTCGGTAAACAAGCGCCGAAATGCCGGAAGGCCAGCCTGATTTGCGACTTTAATCTCGACCCGTCGCTGCCATCGATGTCGTTCCCCTGTAGGAGCTGCTGCTCGCTGTATATGTGTGCGTGATGTCGGTGTGTGTGCTGCCATCGATGTCGTTCCCCTATGGAGCTGCTGCTAGCTGTATGTGTGCGTGCGTGATGTCTGTGTGTGTGTGTGCGTTAGTGGGGTGTGGTGAGCGTGCGTGCGTGTGTGTTCGTGCGTGCGTGCGTGTTTGTGTACGCGTGTGTACCCTTTGCTCCCGCTTGTCTCGGTCTTGAGCGAAGCGCGGTTGGCGCGCTCGTAATGAGGAAGCAGGGAGCCGGTCCTAATTCTATCCCGGGCGCTGCTGGAGCGCCGGTAAGGACACGGCTGGTGCCGGTAAAGGAAGGGTTCTTGCGCCGTAGGCGGGCTGCGGAAGGAATAACGAAGCGACGCAGTCGTGTGCACGAAACGCGCGCAGAGATTGAGTTATAGGGAAGAGTTAGGAAGCAAGGAACCGAGGTGAACTCGCTGTTTCTTTCTTTCTTTCTTTTTTGCTTTATTTGCACTTACCGCTATGTGTTCGCTCTGGCTGTTTATTTATCTTTAATTGTTCTGTTGTTTTCTGGGTGTCCCTGTTAGTTTAGGTAGAAAGAATAGAAGAAACAAAAAAAAAAAATCATTCGAGGCATGAAGTGACTGCATTTATTCCGAGAAAGAGCGTAAAGCGCTTTATTTAAATACGGAGGATTCTGCCGGCGAATATGCATGCGCTTACATGCTATTTGGCTGAGGGAAAAAAAGTTTAAGCGAAAAGGAAGGATGGAGGGGCGGGGGGCTAAAAAACAAGAATATATATTGCGGCCATGGTACTTACAGTTGATGTAAATATGATTGCCGCGGTATAGAAAGGCTGTAGATTATGGATTATACTATTGTCTTTAAGAAACACGGAAAGAATCTACAGCTTGAAGTTTATGTAAAGGAGAAGACAGAGTGTATACACCATTTCTTATTTTTTTTAGATGTCTAGTGGTGCTCTTGAATCTAATTGGTAGTACTGTAAGAACTAGCTCTTTGATACCAGTAACCACGGCATTCTAACAAAACATGTTCCACTGCTTCTAGCGCGCCACAGTTGTCACAACGTGGCTTTTTCTTCAGTTTTGTTGTCGATTGTACCACGTACATACTATAACAAGACAACACGTGCATAGTATAATCAGGAGCCGAATTCATTTAAGAACCGCTAGCTGTGCCGACGTCGAAGTGCTTCGCGTGCGCTACCGCCGCTCGATAGAAAAGGGTATAGCACTTATCGGGAACTAGCCGCGCATGTAACCCCGTCATCTCCACATTTATCAATTAGTTTACTACTATAAGATCGAAGACGACTAAGCGCGCTGAAGTGAGCTAGCCCGTGCTGTACAGAACGTGAAGTAAGCGCAGTACCAAGCAAACAGCGGGACCCCGGTCGATGCTAGACAAACAACACGCTGACTAGCGGCCAATCTCTTGAATACACTAATGGGAAGCTCAAGCGCAACAAAATCAAAACATCCTACGTTTAGAAAGCGCTGCTTAGCTTACGTAGCTCTAACAGTGAGCGACTAACCACGTGACCAGCGCTTGGTGAGCGGGGAGGGATGCATACCAGACAGCTTTCCTTCGAAGAAAAGTTACATCACGAGAGAGCTCTTTACTCGGAGATTAGATGGCGCGGCCATTATAGAGATACGAGGGCCACTAAACCAACACCGCGTCTTTAGTGTAGTTAGGCGTTCTGAGTGTTCCCGCTCCCGTCCGGTCTCGCTGAGATATCTTGTACTAGTCCGTCTGAAGAAACTAGTTCCTATCCTTTCATGTTTCCGCTTCGATGAGCAGCGACGCTGAGACAAGCAGTTGCTACGTCTATCGACACTGATTTTTTCCTCGTGTCTAATCGAAGTCTACCTTCGCTTGCCTTCCATGTCTTGCGTTCGGGGTGAAGCGGTAGCTTTTTTTCCGGCTGAAAAGGCAGTATGCTTTTAAGGTTTGCCAGCTTGGGCTATGCAAGCCAAGTGTTTGATCTGCTAATGAATAAAGAACAAGTCGCCATATTTTCGGGCCAAAGCAATCTCATGTACTGTGCACTCGGGCCAGTCTCGTTTATTTGAAAGATAAAAGACAGGTATAGATTGGATGCTTTCAGCGGATGACACGACTCGCTTATTAGTCTCGTGGGATATCGCTCTAACGCAGAAGGAGGGTTCGTAAACAGATTAACCGCGTGCACGGCGCAAGGCATATGCGAGTATACTTTCAACTCTATCGAACGTGCTGCTCTTGAACGGACGTGGTACAGGACGGGCCCGTCCCTCATAGGTGCATATCTATGGCTTCTGCAGGACAAGGACCGCGATGTTGCGGTCGGTGGGTTGGAAAGAGCTTTGAGAACAACTACAGATAGGCCGCGGTGCTGATGACCTCACGTTGATTGAGTTGCTTGTGGTTTTGTAGACAGTGTACACCAGTACGAGCACTGCAGTCCGCACTGCACTATGTAAGTATGAAACAAAAGACGAATAGATGTCCGCATGGCAACGAATGAGAGGGGTCGTGCTTTCCTAGAACACCGAGTTGATAGCGACTTCCATGCACAGAAAGGCCTTGCGTTTCCCATGTCTCGTTTAGCATGTGCTTCCTTTTTTATATTTAGCGCATTTGTGAGGCGGTTTTTCATCGCGAAGTAGGCGTAGGCTGCAGCAGTGATAAGACTTCCCCAAGGAACAAGTCGAGATCTGCATTCGCTGTCTTTTGTTTCCGTGCAGTGCGCCGAACGCTGCGGCTCTCGTCAATCATATGGTAACGAGAGCCCAAATTAAAGTACGGAGTTATACCTCCATCGTGCACAGCAAAGCCTTCCTCGATCTATACTCTGGAACAAATCTTGAGTACGCTCCACGATTAGGAGTTGCCGATGAACGCCGAGAGCCGTTTTTTTTTTCTTTTCTTTTCAATGGTTCTTGTTCGTCGTTATGTATCCTGGCGGGATGCGTGCATACTCTCGGTTTTGTCGCTCCGCCGCTGCACACAACTGGTGAGAAGAGACCGCGAGGATGTATAGTGACATTCTCTTCGTGCAACATTTCGCAGCCACCACCTGCATGCTCTAAAACCTCCCTCGCACTGTATATATACCTTAGGCGAGGCAACAGCAGCAAATCATGTACATATATAGCGGCTCCTCAAAAGACAAATAGCCCACAGTAGAACCGTCACGCCGCTGCAGTAGACCAAAAAAAGATGGTGAGGGGGTTGTCAATCCTTTCTCGCTATCCTCCGCGCGGAGCTGGCATTAAACCCATTTAGCTCTCGAACCGAGCACACATAGCGCTCGCCGTTGAAGTATAGCTACATCATCTGTTCCTCTTCTTTGCGTTTTAACTTCCTTCGAAGCTCATCGAAGCGATGTTTATTCATATCTCGCCCTTGTCTGTCGTCGATGGTCAAGGGAGTCGTCCTCTCCTCTCTTCTCTATACCGTCGGTCGCGTCCTGTAGCTGCCCTATGCGAAGAGATAAAAGGAGTCCGTCGTACGTAGCAGCCGCTCCGCGATACAAATGAACCGGACTGAAAAAAATTAAAAACGTAAAAGCTACACTCGCGAAGAGGAATGTGGATCGCGCAAATAGAAGAACAAAAAAAAAAAGAAGAGCTACGTAAGTGCATCGGGCGGAGGTTGCAGATGACTGCGAAAAAGAAGAAGAGAAGGAGGGGAGGAGAAATCTTCGGGATAAGGTCCGCGCCGTGTTACTCGACGACCAGTTATATGGGGTCCTAATCTTCGTCGCGATGGCGCATGCCGCTTGTCCCCTAGCTTCTATATAGTATATATATTTACTTATACACTCACATATCCGGGGGTTCGTCCGAACTTTGCAGTGGTCGCCGCGCCGGCGCTCGTTTTCTTGTTTATTTCGTTGCGCTCGCTAGATAGTCCGGAGTGCATAGAGCGACGATGAGACTCGATTTCTCTCTCTTTCTTTCTCGTGCGTGTGCGCGTGTCGCCAAAGCGAATAGATAGATAAGTGGAGAAGAGAGGGAGAAGAAGCAAGAACCAGACTCCCAACTGCGGCACGCCTTCTCTGTACAGCAAGCGCACGGGAGGAGCGGTATTAGGGCAAGGCCGCAGCGGATAGAAAAGAAAGGACTCTCCTAAGTAACCCGACTAAAAAAAATTCACTCACCTTCGTGGTCGAGGAAAGCGGCAGCGGCAGCAACATTCGAATCGATAGTGGCACCCAATTCGTGCCACCACCGTCCTAGCTTTCGCTATGCGTGTAGATAGATAGACGGACCAACTTTGGGGCGTATAGAACGGAACGTAGTATAGAGAAGTGACCGAAAGCGAGATAACAAAAAAAGTAAGGAAAGAAGCGGTGCGTTGAGAGAAAGAAAAAAAATGGCGGAGGGAGGAAGAGGTCGGAGACGACACGGAGCAAAAATGTTTCGCGCGACATTTGGCGTTCATCTTTTATTATCAGCACCCCCCGCACCTTTTTTTTTCTTCGTTCATTCAAAGGCTATATCCACGACGATCGGGCTTGCTTCGGCAAGTGCGAGTTTTTCATATATTTGAGGGGGGGGGGGTCTCTCTTCTTCGGTGTTCTTGTACTGTTACGTTCTATTTATTTGTTTACTTGTTCGTGTATCTCTTCTATTCGGCGGAGTGCCGCCGTCTCGCGGCACCAGGCATCTCTTTTGAACGCTAGCGGAGAAAACGTTTCTTTTCCAGACGCGCATGGAGATATGTATTCGGTGGACCGGGCCAAACGAAGAGGGAGTTTTTTTCTTCTTTTTTCGGTTCCTCTGTAGCTTCACTTCGGTTGTCGCGTTCCGCTCGGCGTAGAGAAGATAGGTTTTGACAGCTGGCGATAAATAATGGGGCGAATGAATAGATAAAACCGCGCGACGATGGAGATGGAAAATAAGAAAGATAGAAGCTTGTTGTATGTAACCCGTAGATGGAAGAAGAATTCGTGTTTCTTTTTCCGGTCTTCGAAAAGAAGGGCGAGCGAACGAAAGTGGAAAGAAAGGAAGATAAAACACAGTTGAAATAAGACGCGGGGGGCATGTGTGCATATATGCAGTAGACTTATGTATATACCATAACACATAAACGCGCGCGCGCGTGCGTGCGCGTGCGTGCGAACGCGGCCGGGTTGGTGGTGGCGAATAGCGGCCACGATTTATGGACGCTCGCCATTCGCGTCATCGCGGATTGATAATCCACCCGCCTCCCCTCACAGTCTAGCGTTGGTGTGTTCCTTTACTCTCCCCCTCTCTTCCTCCTCCTCTCTCTCTCTCTCCTTCACGTCCCTTGCTTTATATCCGTTCTCCATTTCCTTTTGTATGCGCAACGTGCGAAGCTTGACGGAGCGCGTTTCGGAATCGCCCTGCAATGGATGCTTGCGCCGTGAACGTCTTTGGCGATTTGTGCTTTGTTATATAGCGTTCCATGGCCGGAGCGTTCTGACGTATTCTTCGCTCCATATTTTCCGGGAAATATGCCTATGTAAACAGAGAGGGAGAAGGGATGAAGCGCACGGAGCTGTATTTCGATTCAGAGTAATGCGGCAACTGGAATAGACGTATATATATATATATATATATATATATATATATATATATATATATATATATATATATATATATATATATATATATATATATAATACACTCATTCATCGGAGGATCAATTCGATCAGAATGAGTACTGTTTTTAAAAAAGTTAATCATAATGTTAGGATAATTAATCAACCATTTTCTTTAAGCAGTTCAATGGTAGTAAAAACGAAAGAAAAATAATACAAGCAAAAAGAGAGAAACGTTATGGAAGAGGATAATGGGCTAAAAATGAACAATTTATGAAAACTGTGAACAATTGATGGCGCAGTTAGAGCTATTCTTATTCACAACTAATCATTTCCGCGCAATGAATATATTCATGCCCGATAGTTTTAGCACGGAATGCTCCAAATGATCGCAGTACAGTAGAAGTGATTCCGAGTGGCCGCACTGTAATTTCCCCGGCGGGTACCTGTACACCCCTGACCTATCTATCGAATTCGTTTTCGCAATCGCCATCGCTCGCTTGCTCTTTCGATCGCCGGAGCTATCTATCGCGAAAGATTTCGTTCGCACAAAGGAATAGCCCTCGTTTCCGTGGGACGCAACACGGCACGCTTCCACTCTCGTGGAGACGCCTCGGATGAGTGGACACCGTGTTACGACATCGCGGGAACTATCCGCGTGTACTTTCCCGACACATCCGTAGAAGTACCTATATACACAATGTGGAACCACCACTTATATAGCGACCACGTACACTGAGTAATACGTTGCACCGCGGGACTAGATTCGGAAAAGAGGAATTGCGAAGTCATTGCGCCGTGTACGTGTGTTAGAAGCCGTGACGCAATCATAACGACGAGAATATAGCACCAGCGAGAGAAAAGATTGTAGTACGCAATCCCCCCAAGCACTATCTGCGCCGGATCATTCGCTTGAATAATAGGTCATCGCATGCCGTGCCATCTTCACCGAAACTACGCAGAATATCGAGATTTGTAGTTTTCGTTTTTGTGATTTGTGATTCTTTCTCACCGAGGCTTTTTGCCGCTGCATGGATAGTGTTTTTTAGTTGTTACCTTCGCATTCTACGGGGCATGCTGGAATATGACACTTATTCCCCATTTTCGCGATCTGTCGCCAATTGGGATCGGTTACGAAAATTCGGCGCATCCGCCTCGCGTTGGCGCTTTCGTAACGCCGTATTCCTCGACTACGGTTTGGCCAGTTTCATTTCGTAACCGTTCTCTTGAATCGTGTGGGTGTTTGTTGCTGTTTGAGATAGGTTCTTCTTTTCTTTATGACGTGTTCTGTATCAACACGTCGATGCGTTGGTGACGTTGCCGTCTATACCGATATCTGTCTCCGGTTGGAAAGGTCAGCGCGATCTTATCTTCCTGATTAGGCTTCGGAGGAATGTCGCGTTGGTGTCGTCCCTCTTTGCAGGTCGCAAATAGGGTAGGAAAATTGGAAGGAACAGATGAAGTTGGTTGCAAAAGGGTCAGGCCAGCTGTGCATATGTATCATATCCTATCATATCATATCTTAGACTTACGCAACAAGGGTAATTACGTCTCCGAATAACATAAACCCTACGAAGATATCTCAGATAGCCTGTTCATCATGTTTTTCCGCGCCTTGTCAGTTGCAAGAAAGCTTTCGCAACGACGCATACAATCAGCCCCCCCCCCTCTAGTTCTTCTAACGAACCGGCTTCTTTTTGCTTTTTCCTCCTTTCTTTTTTTTCTTGTATGACACTCCTTCGCGAAAGATTAGCTTTCCTTCGTTCAATTTTTTTTTTTTGTGCTGTTACGAATCAGAGGATGGCTCTATACTGCCGTAAGGCTGGTCAGAAAATGTGGGACGGACCCATTTCTCCGGTAATGAACCGCTGTGTCGCAACTTCCAGAAGTCAGTGTCCTACAGTTAAAGTATGGGTTAAGCTGTCTTCCCTTGTTTAATTGTTTGTGAATGTTTAATTAATTTCGTTAGTACTACGACACAGCGGCGAAACATTGAAGACATGATGACGACATAGTTGATGACCCGACGACGCCTCGTTTCCGTATTAATCTAATGGGTGAATATTGTAACCCAGTTATACGCATTTATACGCCTCCTTCATATTCTTGCACGACAAGATTCGTCATACACACCGGCATCCCTCAATTCGGCGGGGTGCCATTTATAAAACCTTCTGTTATTGGAAAAGCTATACAACATTCGCGCCGCGAATTAACCTTAACAGTATGTATAAAAAGCAGGCCCCGTATAGCTTAAACAAACAAGATAACATTCCCTTTGATTGAAAGTTCCTGTCTGTGGTTTTTCTAGACGATTTGACTATTACTGGGATTCTTTCTCCGACTTCTTCTCTTCTTTGCTTTTTTTTTTCATTTTCGCGCCATTCCTTTCTTTGTTGGCAGACACGAAGCCGCCGACGAATGAATAACGAATGAATAAATATTTAGCTGGAGGTGGTGGCGGCTCGGTCGTTGCGGTTGAATGGAAACGTGCTGGATCTTCCGGGGATTTGTATACGTGACAGCCGGCTTAACCTTCAGACTCTCGGTTTTTTATTTCTCGCCCGTCTCTTTTGTCACGAACGTCGGCGAAGCCTGTGTGTCGCTGAATGACTTTAAGCTCTTCAACAGAGCGCTGAGCTCTTTGCGAACCGTGCACAATGAACGCCAGAACTCCCGTTTATTTCGCGTAATGCAGAATATTTCTGCTTAAACTCCTTTGGTTTTTGGGGGGATATTTAGTTTTCTGCGAGGGCTATCTTTGACTAACTTTACAAGTTCATTTAAACTCGCATTCACTCCACTAAAACGCGAATCACTTATAGTATTAATATTTAATAGAAACAATCTCCTCCTCCTCATATGTTTCACTTCCAATTCCCTTTCACAAGTGTGGGGTACCCAACCGGGCGCAGCCTGGTTAACCTGAGTTCCTTATGCATACATATATGTATACATAGAAATCAGTAGAAAACTCTCGGTATTAGCAACAAGAGAGCAAAGGATTATTCCGGTCTGTATCGGGACTCCGGTCGACACGTCGAATCAACCTTTCCTCTCTTGTTGCTATTACTGAGGGTTTACTACTACTACTACTACTACTACTACTACTACTACTACTACTACTACTACTACTACTACTACTACTACTACTGCTGCTACTACTACTACTACTACTACTACTACTACTACTACTACTACTACTACTACTACTACTACTACTACTACTACTACTACTGCGTGTGTGTGGGGGGGGGGGGGGCAGGATGCGAGCACGAGTAAATGAAACTGAAGCGACACAATAAAGCCAGAGTGGATATACGCAGGCGAGTGGAGTACTGGTACTGGGATCTGATCCGGCTTTGCTACGGATGCAGAGAGGTATAAAGAAAGAGGGAAAGGGGGAGAGATGGAGGGATAGAGGAAGAGGGAAATCTGCTTCGAAGATAGAAATCGTAAAGCAGACTGGTGGGAGGCGTGTGTCAGATATCGTCCCTTCGATCGACCGCTTCGCCTATATCGGCGTATATACGTATAGCATAGAGAACCACAGCGAAGGCGAAGAGTGTGTGTATCCCGCTATTGATTCGCATAAATCACCGATCCCGCTGCCGACCCCGGTCATTCTTCGTCGTCTTTCTCCTCTTTCTTCTTCTTTTTGGTTTTTCCTTTGCTGCTTGTTGACACTGACAGGCCCGGGCCGCGCATGTTCCGATGGAGTGTAGCGTATAGACTTCGTTGTTGGATCGTCGTGCGCCCTGTCCCCGTATATATACGTGCAGCTGTGAGTTCTGCATAACTCCTTTGAGGCGAGCGTGTGTTTCTGCAGCAAACGCGTATGCGCATATGTACGGTACATCCGAATGAATGAATGAGTTCTTATTAACATATAAGTGCACTTACTCGTTCCTGTGATCGATCGGCTCTTGGCGCGCATGAATGAATTCAGTGCCAAGGGAATCGTGGTCGTCTCTCGTGCTTACTGTTTCTTTTTTCTCCCGCAGCTTTTAGACATTCGATGACGTCTGTACGCACATCTTCTCCCCGTTATTTTCTATAGTCCGAAGTAACTGTAAATTTCCGCAAGGTGTGAGGGCGAGCAGATGCCTCGTTTGGCTTTTCTGGGGGGGATGTCACGTCCCTTACGAATAAGATTGCTAACCCGCGTCTTCTTCCTCGCCTGCTTGCTCCTGGCGTTTTCATACGTTTGTACGAACAGCATGCAGCAACGACGTTCGAATGTGCAAGACGGGAGGGCGAGAATCCCTGCGCTGTGGAGGGTTAACCTGTTTCAAAGCGAATAACGTTCCGACGCAGCCGGAACGTTATTCGCCTCTGTGCATGAGCAGCGAAAGAACGTGCATGCGATATACTGATAACATTAACCTGACAACACAAACTTCGCGTTCCATAACTTTGGTATTCCAGCGTAGGGGTTTATACATATGGTATACATAGTTATAAACGAGCGACGTGCCGCACACGTGAGGTTTCTTATACACCCAGTCGGCCATTTCTGTTGAGTCTGGAGAGAGACAATCATCCGTGCATACGGGCGAAGTCCCCATCGGGGAGCCGTTTCCGCCCTAAGCACTCATCACCGCAAGCGGCGAAGGCCTGTACACTCCAGTCTGGGCTCGCATTGCAGACTGTATTATCGACGGTGGCTCATCACGCACGGGGGTCTCGTGCAGTGGCGTGAACGTGCGCGTGTGCATGCGCAGAACGATAGTTTGCGAGCCCACTTCCAGGGAACGCGGATCGCGTAACTTACCGCTTTATGGACCCATTTTCTTCATCCTTTATGACCAGCAGGCCCGTCTATCCCTCCCTCTATGTATTGCTGTTTTATTGTTATTGTTCCTCCTATATTTTCCTCGGAGCTCCACCTCCATCCGTTCATTTGCTTTTTGCCGTAGGCTTTACGTGTATAACTTACAGGCTCAAGTGCAGAGGCGTCACGTGGCACTGAATGCAACCAGGCCTCAAAAAACAACGTGCCCTCGTAATATATATTCCCAATTTCGTAACTAACGCGCACGCATGCGACGTTTCTTTGATATTTACTGCTGTCCCCCGCCGTTCCCTCCATACATTTTGTCCCGTATGCCTCGAGTGTGGCGATCGCTCTGCTGAATGCATGGAGAAGAACGCAAGGGCGGAAAGGCGTACGAATCGTTCATTTTCCTGCCGTGCACGTCGCTCTGGGCCCGCCTTTCTTTAGCTTCGTGATGTTTCTAGGGACGAAGTTTCTGCTTCGTGCAAACAATTTCGAGTTGTTGCCATTTGCCGCACACGCACGCGCACGGACGTACGCAAACACGCGCGCGCACACACACGTACGCACGTACGCATACATACATACATACATACATACATACATACATACATACATACATACATACATACATACATACATACATACATACATACATACATACATACATACATACATACATACATACATACATAGTGTGTGAGGGGGGTGGGTGAGAGACAAGAATACCAGAGAGGACCATCGGGTTTCTCTCATATGACCAACGATCGACGATTTTAAGCAGTACACGTCAGGCCTGTTACGTTCTGTCAAGCGTACGTTTCACTCGTACGGGGTGACTCTACATCAGCGCCGAAAGTACATATTTTACGAAGAAAATAAGATTTAAATAAAACGCGAATCGCAAAGCAGTTCGGATCGACGTATCCAAATCTGCGTCGACGCGGGGCAAACAATGTATTTCAGCCGCGGGGTGGAAGTGCCGGGTCTCGATTGCACTGCAGCACACTCAGCGTGTATACAGCCAGGAGGTGGTGTCAAACACCTCCCGCAAATTTTCAATTTTGCATGTGTATACCTGCAGGCACACATACAAGTGCGCGCACGAATATACAAAGAAAGTGGTTGAAATCCCCCCCCCCCCCCCCTTTTCTCGAAAAAAAATTTCTTTGTATACGCTACTACTGCAGCAGGTATACCCACGCCACAGCGGATCCGCCGCCTCGGGTAACGTGGAAAAGGTCATAAGAGCCGCCGTGCCGGAACGTGGCCAGCGGAAACAGCTTTACGGGTCGCCTTTTCTTCTTCTTGCTCTTCTTGCTCGCTCGCCCTCGAACCGCGTCGCCAGCGGGCGTCTCACACAAACGCAATTTGCATGTGTCCTTATACGTTCTGTAGGGCCTACATGCGCGACCGTCTGCCCGCTTTTTTTTTTCTTTCTTTCTTTATCTCTTCGTTTCGCTCCTACCTACCTACCTCTTTTCCAGTCTAACTGCTCATATGCCAGGAACGTAGAGCCACTGCCGTGACCCTTGCCCCTCTTCTGTGTGTTATCTTTTTGCTTCGTAGAACTGTATGCCCTCTGGGCACGATCTCGGTGCTAGGAAATTCTGCGCCGCGCACGTTCTTAGCTTATAACCGCGATCTGCTCGTCAAAAAAAAAAAAAAAAAAAGAAGAAGAAGAAGAAGAAGAAGAAAAGAGAAAAGGAAAGAAATGTTGGGACGCTTAGAGCTGCTGCGTCACTGCCGTCTCGTCGCAATGTCTTATAAAACAGAGGCAACCTTTGTCGTCTCCTGCTGATGCCTTGCGGCAGAGCCGCCTTACCGAGCCTCGTGTGACGTGACGAGGAACGACGTTATTTTAATTCATGGGCGCCGCCATTTAGGGCTGTTACACAAGTGATTGGCTCTTCAATTTCGTACGTCGTAATGGCTGGTTAAACAAGGTTATGAAACGCCGAAGGCTTCTGCGCAGCCGCTTTTGCGAGTACAGCGAATCTACTTTAGCGCCGTTCATTTAGTTGTTGCAGATACAATATGGCGATGCTAACGCCCCATTATGGCGGCACTTAAATTCTTCCCCAAAATACGTCCATGTCGGGGAGTATACTCAGAGGAAAACTATCGAAGTTAATTTTTGTACTGATAACAATTCATGGAAGTGGAAATCAGGACAAAATGCCTCAAATTCGAGAATGTGCTGTCGCGCTAATGAACGTGCGGTGTTGCATATGAGACATTGTTGCGTATCATATTGTTGATCTTTTTTGCTATTCTTGGCTGGGGATTTGGTACTGTCAGTGGTAACACAAAGAAATGCATGAGACACGGGGGTTTTATTCCGCATGAATTCGTGCAAGGTAATATATGTATACAGTCGCAGGAAAGCTGAAGAGGTGGCCCAACAAAGGAATTTATCTTCTCGCCTTGTCTGAACGTTGCGTGGTTATAGGCAGGCAGAAGCTTCCCTCGATTACCGTGTGATGATAAATTCGTGTTAGAATTCATCGTGGCTGGAGCGATTGCAAGATGCGGTTACGTTCTGCGTTAACACCAGCCATGTGGTCAGTTATGTTTTCCCGACAGTTTCGAAAGTGTCATGGCTATCCAACGTATGTGTCGATGATATCGTCGAGAAGGCTAAAGTGGCATATCTTGTGTTTTTTTTTTTTTGGTTTTTTTTTGTTTTTTTTAGGCAGCCATGTGCTGTCTCAGAAAGCCATCGTTTCTTGCATTACACGAGTACTAAGCATATAAAAAATGCGTACTCTTGAATAAAAAAAAAGAAACACGTTATTCGGAGCACCGGTCCGCAGTCGTTCGTTTCTATACTTTAACTTGACCCACTCTGGTACCTTTGTATCACGCTGCTGCACCGTATTGCCAAAACCATGTTTAACAAACGCATCAACTGACTGAGATCTACAGTACCGTGCTCGAGTTTCTTCCACGCTCTGCACGCAACTGCATCATAGATGTGCCACGATCGCGAAGTGGCCGAACAGGTCTGGATGCTCCGCTGGGCCGAAAGGGGAAGCACGTTGATTCAGGCCGGGCCTCTCTGTCGATCGGCTCGTGTGGCCGGCACGATGTGCGCCACTAATTAGACGCGCGCTGATCGGATCGCGTATATATACACGTGCTAAGGAGACCACCGCGGATTTTGTTCGCGTGCCGCCCCAATTGCATTATTGCGCGCGATAAGCTTATACGCGGGTGCGTTTACGCGCAAGTATATGCCATGTCCTATGCTATAGCCTGTCGTCGTGATTTCGCATGATACCACCCGTGAAGTTTTCTAATTGCTGCGTATGCTTGCGCTACAGTGCTTTCGTGGTACGTCTGTATAGGATGACTGTTTGAGCGGGTTGATAGCACATGTTGGTAAGAGCATGTTCGTAAGAAGCTGAGATGAGGATAGAGGATAGATGAGGATAGAGATGGGGCACCGCACACGACGAGGATAGAGAAGAGGCACCGCGCTTGCGTGTGTCTCAAGCCCCTTCTCTGTCCTTGTCTTGTGCGCTTTTAGTTTCTATCACGTCTGTGAAGGAACATGTACTAGAAGGAAGGCGAAGTGATCGAGTGGCACATGCTGCTTAGACACACTTAAGAAGGCGATAAACAATAAACCCCTGGATAGCATAAAGGCCACTAAGATGGAGCACTGGACGAGTTTGTAAAGATTCATTGTAGCTACAGCGCGCTGACACCGACGAAAGAAAAATAATAAAACTTCTTTTTTCATTCGTATGTGTGATTCGCGCTGTAGCCGCAGCGAAGCATGAGGGACGTTACTTGTATGGTACATGAATGAAGTGTAGCAATTGTGAAATAAATATGAGTGGACTAATTACTACACTTCAGTTAGACTCTGTAAGTAATCTTGGCTATGGTTTCTTAGGCTTCATTATCCGTTGCCTTCGTACCAACACTCGCCTCGGTGGTTTAGTGGTTGTAGTGCTCGACTGCTGAACCGAAGTTCGCGGGATCGAATATCGGCCGCGGCAGCCGCATTTAGATGGAGGTGAAATGCCATAGAGGCCCATGTGCTTAGATTCAGGTGCACGTGAAAGAACTCAAGGTGGTCGAAATTTCCGGAGTCCTCCACTACGGCGTCTCTCATAATCATACCGTGGTTTGGGGACGTAAAACCCCACAAATTATTATTATTATTATTATTATTATTATTATTATTATTATTATTATTATTATTATTATTATTATTATTATTATATTATTATTATTATTATTATTATTATTATTATTATTATTATTATTATTATTATTATTATTATTATTATTATTATTATTATTATTATTATTCACACCAACATATGCAACGCTCATTAACCTGCAACTCATCTTAACCTGATGACGTCTACGCCATACGAGCGCGTTTCACGCATAAACATACCGCGTGCTTGCCGCATAAGACGCCCGGTGTTGGCGCTGCTGCTTTACAGGCGAACTGCAGATGGAGTTGTCGCTGTATCCCTACTTTATCTTCGTTGTATTTTTTTCGCGCCACCCACCTTCATCTCGCCCCAACCTCGTTGTTACGTCCCTTTCGTTGCTGGGAATAACGCGCGCACGCTGCCTCGGGCGAAATCGACGTCTCACAGTTTTCGCGGTCGCTGACGCTCGCCGTGCTGGACGAGCTGTCGTCTTGTGCCCGGGCCCGGCTGCTGCTGCTGCTTCTCTCGCTCCTCGATCGCGACCGAGTAGTGGGCCGTGCCGCGCGCAACGAACGCCACTCCTGTTTTCTCGGCAGCCGGTCGCGCTGATTATTGTAATTAGCGCCGTCGCTATTAATAACGGGGCGAGCCGCAACCGGGGCGAAAGTGCACCCCCCCTCCTGATCCCTCTCCTCCTCTCGTTTTCTCCTCGCATCACGCTCCGCGATGTCCGTGCCTTCCTTCACGCTGCTACTGAGCAATCCTCCCTTCTGTCGAGTGCCTGCTTCGTCTAAAAACATCGGCGCATGCGCCGGTGCTTCTGCACGTACGCGTTTGCCTCCGCATACACGTGGGTTTGCGTGTGTGCGTGCGTAACGTGCGTGGCTTTCTGTTAGCACGCTGCTTGATCGGGACACGGCTGCGAGGTTGTGCTGCTGTTGCCGCAGTTGTCTTCATCTCAAAGTAATATACATTGTGTAACTGGCGTCTTCGTTTTCGTGCGAGTGTGTCTGCTGACAACGCGTAGTACGTGAAATCGTCGCTGCTATACACAAACGTTTATGTTGTTGTTATATGTGTTTTTTTTTTTATTCCCTTTCACATTCGCAAGCTAAGTTACCTGTACTTAGCAGGTTGTTGGCCTAGTTGGAATTCTGAACTTTGATTGGTTAACCTCCCTGCCTTTCCTCTTCGTATCTCTCTCTCTCTGAACTTTGATGCATTTCCATTGCGTCAGCGAAAAAGGAAAAAAAAAATGCTGACATAGTCCTTTTTTCTTTCCGTGTCTGCATGTTTCTTGTTTTTTTTTCCCCTAATTCGCTTAAGCGTTGGAAATGCGTCAAAGTTAACCTGTTTCTGTGCCCCGGCAGACGATACCCTCGGTGTTCTCTCTGTACAGTTGTGGTTTCTGTTTCTTTGAATTTCGTAGACATTGCGAGAAGGTAACACGTTGTTTACTGTTCTTTTTTTCTTTTTCCTTTCTTTTTTTAATTAAGGTCGCAGAGTCATTAGTAGTCACGTTTCCTTTCACGTCATCCTGATGCTGCTCGATGACATTAGTGTTACAGCGTCTTCCTTTCCAAATGTATTTAAGATAAGGCGAAATGGGAACCATTTCATTTCGGGTAACCCACTTCCATCACCTCTGATATCCTTTACCCCCAGCAAGGATCGAGCATACGCTCTGCTGCTCTTTACACCTTCGAACCTCCCCGCTACCATCCACCATTCCTACACTGCCTGCCATTTTGTTGCACTTAGTAAACAACGACAAACGCAACACTGCAGTTTCGAGCAGTCGTATAGAGCACCCGCACAAGTTCTCCGAGTTGTTCCCGTCGGCATGGTTCCCGCAGGTGAAGGATCAGCGCGCCGCATGCCAGCTCTATGCAGGGAGGCTTCACTCGGCTGGCCCCACACACGCACCGTTCAGCTCGAGGCGAGAGGCCAATCCATCGTGCGGCGGCGGCGATCCAATTGCTCTATGGCACAAAAAATATGGGCGGCCGTGCTTCGAAGAGGGGCGAGAGTTGGGGAGGGGGAAGGGGGGAGGGAAGATGGTGGCGACTGCGCTCTACACTGAGAGCATCTTCGCGCCTCTCTCTCTCTCTCCTATTCTTTTTCATTTTGTTTTCTTCGCTATCATGCCCACCCATTGACGAGCCCCCTAAATATCTCTCCTTTGCGTTTTGCCTCTTGCCTCCTTCTTATTATTGCCGCTGTATTAAAGGGGCACTTCCCTTCGCCTTCGCGTCGAAGTTCACGTCACCTAGTGCACGTGCTCGGCCTCGTTTATGCGCTTGACTGCGGCTCCCGTGTCTAATACGGTTCCTGACACAAACATCGCCCCCCCCCCTCACTTTGTTTTATATCGTCGCTTTTGTTTACGGCGTTACCACCGAGTTTCCTTTCTTTTTTTTCTAGTTCACATCGGATCGCGACGGAAGGAGCATCGCTCACAGTTCTCATTTCTTTAGGCACCTCCAATCCTTGTTTCAAGTTGCTTTCTAAGTTTTTATTTTTTTACACATCTTTCACTACGTCCTCCGCACTTTGTTTTGACAGTTTCCAGCGTTTCTCGTTAGCTCCCTTCTTTCTTTCTTTTTGCATGCACGTTCTTCTTTCGTGTCTGTTTTGGCTGTTTTTACGTGTGCGTAATAGACAGAAATTATACGGTAACAGGCCGCCAGCGTAATGATAGGTCGCGCCCCTCCCCCCTCCCTCCCCGTTCCCTCTTTGCTATCCGTCCTCTGCCCTTACTCGTTGTGGACAAGTTTTCTGTTGGCTGCGTGACAGCTATGGATGCGCCCTACTCCGCTGCTCCCGCTACAGCACATCGACACGAAGAGAAAAAAAGAAAAAAAAAAAGAGAGACAAACTTGAAAGTGTCACTATCCCACGTGTTCAGTGCTAGTCTTGTAGTGCAAGCGTAAAAAAAATATGTCGAACTGTTTGAGAAAACCACGTACCTGTTCTCTGATACGCTTAAGAAACGCGCGTGTTCTTTTTCTATGTTTTTTTTTTATTCGATGGAGTTGCGGTCAAATGATCTGCACGTTGTACACTGTCGTAAGCATGGTTATAGAGTTGGCCGTTTGGTTTCTATCGTCCTGGGCGCTGATTATGGCAATCGATCTTCATCGGAGGACGTCTTCCCGTGGCATCCTCCCGGATAACGTGTACTACCGGATGGAGAATAATAAAAGAATGCTCTGTACCACACTTTCTGCAGACACTCGTCGCTTCGCAATACCGAACCTTACGCTCTTTATTATTATTATTATTATTATTATTATTATTATTATTATTATTATTATTATTATTATTATTATTATTATTATTATTATTATTATTATTATTATTATTATTATTGTATCTTTTTGCGTGGCGGCATGCATATATTGATAAATTATCTATAAGCCCTTCCGCACGCAATATATGCTATCAGGCGGCTGTGGCTCTTTGTGTGTCAGTGTGCTAGTGCGAATGACTTTTCAATTCGAAATGCTGTCTCTCCAAAGGTGCCCCCTCATGCGTGTATTAAGACTCCGCGGCAATACAAACCTCTATACGCGTACTCCGTGAAAGCGACGCCACGGGATCCGAGAAAAAAAAAAAAAAAACATGCAGGCCGTCTCATTCTCGATCCGTTGAGAGAACGACGCCTAAGACGGCCATGGGAAAGACGTAGAGCGGAAATAACAAACTGCACTCGAAAAAGACGAGACAGGTATACAGCTGTGACGACAGCGCTTGTGCGTGTGTGCGTAATCCACATGCCCGCAGGGTGGCGGTGCGGGCAACTTCTACGCGATTCGGATGGAAGGTAGGGAAGGTGCGCTCATTACCACGCGCCTACACAGACGCACACGAACACTCACTCTAGCGAAATTCTTCCACGCGTACTCTAGTAGTCAGAAAGACGCCGCGTGCAGGAAGGTGGGGGTCATTAGCAGGAACGCCGGCTGAGGCCTTCGCAGGCCGACCGACCGCGCAACGCTTGATATTAATGGTATATATCACTGTCGGCGACGCCTCTGATGAGAAGCGGGAGCCCGTCTTTTCCTCCTCCTTCCTATGCCACCCAGCGCTTAGGCGTTCGCCTCAGAGCGTAGCGCCCTTTCTTCGCTTCCGTCGTCGCTGAACTTCTGTCGTCGATATCATTATTGTGAGCCGCGTCCTACACGAAGCCGAACGTCATTAGACGAAGGAACGACTCCTGGTTTAGACGTGTGTATTACGTTTGTCCTTGATCGTGCGGGCTGTTGCATGTGTGTGTGTGTGTGTGTGTGTGTGTATGTGGAGGAGGGCTGCAGCTGGAGGACATGGTCACCCAGATTAATACGAGAGCGTAGCGAAGAAGAAACACTTATCCTCGCATTCACCTTCCCTTCCTGTCTCGACGTTTTCTCGTTGTCGATTGATCCTCTAATCGAACGTTTCCTTTCCCTCAGTTGTTTTCCGCTAGACGCTAAGGGCACATTCTTGATGCTACAAGACTACATGCTCTAGTGCTGGAAAGCTCTAAAGCTCTAGAGCTGGAAAGCTCTAATGTTACACTTTACAGGCTCCGCCACTGCTTCGTCAGGTGCTGCCGAATGCAATATCTGTATGGTAACGGTACGACCTTATGGAGTAAGACAGCAAGCACACAGAAACATGTTTTATGTACGGATGCAATAATGTTTTGAAAATGGACAGTAACTGACGTGCCCCGAGCACTTGCTCCAACAGCAGCTATCATTGTTTTCGATATATCTTCTTGTGTAGTGCAGTGTGAAACCTGTCCACGGGATATATGGTTCTTATGAGTGATAGGAGCTTGTAGGCTGTGCCTGTAACTGAACGGGAGAAATTGCGTGGACTTCTTTAACACAAAAGTGTTTAGTTCTAGGCTCCTCCAAGAATATGCTGACATCATTTCTGTCACGGAAATGACGTCAGTAAAAAGAGCACACCTCTTTCACGTTATGCTTAGAATTAAATAAAGACTATTAAGAGTTCTATGCACTTCACTATGGGAGAGTGGTTGACTGTCCCAAAGAAGCAAATGAGCAAGCTTGGGCTGCATGCTGCTATAGTCTAGTGTTTAGAAAAAAACACGAACGACTGAGAGCATTGTATATCTATGGGAGAGCTCCGTGCAGATGTCTGTCTAAGTCTCGAAAAAATCTCTGTTGATTTAGAAGAAAGGAAGACAACTCAGATTACCGTATACTCTGCTATGGTATCTTGTGGTGCTTTGGTACAGCGGTAACATGTACTTCGCTGGCATTGTGCGTTTATAAAGAAATGACAATCATTTAGAGTGCTATGTACACTACCACGTGAGAGCTGTATGCAGCCGTCCTTAGCTTGTACGTAAATAAACTCAACAGTGTTTGTGTTTATAACAAGTGAACGATTTAGAGTTCAATATAGATGTACTCTTCCATGGGATGGGCTGTATTCAGCTATCCCCGGTAGAAGCAAGCGAAAAACTACTGTGTTTAGAAACACTGGAGCCCGGGTAGGCCCGTCCCTTTCGTCGGTGGTGTACTACACATTCCGGCGTACTGTGTTGTTTTAGGGGGAAAAAAAAGATAGTTGCAATGGTGTCTGGACAGCGCAGCAAAAACTAGACAAAAGAAGGAACGAAGACAAGCGCTAGCTTTCAGCAATACAGATTCCAGATAACCCGGTTTCAATGACAACTAACCAACAAGCCCATTTGGCCACCCTTGTTGTCGATTTAGAAAAACGTTTGAGAATTTATGTAAGGGATAGCGCTAAGCTGCCCCTAACGAAGGTCGCAGCGTTTGTACGCATTTCGGTTTTGTTTCGAAAAAGATCCCACGGTTCCTTCCTCCCATTCGCCTAAGACGACTCGACGACGAAAGCCATCTTCTTCTTCTCAGTCCACTGTATTGATTCCCGCGTGCCTCCCCGAAAAGCATCATGCACCTAACGTAGCTTTGCTCTGCCGCCGGGATTGGAGGCATTAAAAGATTTCTGCACCTCCTGGATTGGCCCACCTTTGACCCAGCGACGATTGTGACGTCACCCTATGACGACATGATGGCGTCATAGGGTGTCATCACACGACGATTTTGCCTTACTAGTGTTGACGCCGCCGACGCTCGTTTTTCGCTTTTGATGAGGCATATAATGCTCTCGCCTCAAAAAAAAAAAAAAAAAGAAATCCTTGACGACTCGGAGCGTTAAACCGCCCACAAACGGAGGACTACGACCTATGAGAGGCTTTGAATGTTGGTTTTTTGGAAACAAATTGCTGAGCAACAAGTCTTCCAGATGCCACCCTACACACCCCTCAGGAACTTCACAGACAATATAGCTGATTTTGTCGACATCTTGTGACTAATTTTAACGTGACTTGATTTATG
>NC_051179.1:39730665-39813165 GCF_013339695.2 Rhipicephalus sanguineus | reverse complement strand
TCCGGGTACCTCCGGCGGGCGCGCCGCGCCGTACAACGGTGGGAGATCGCTTTCCTTACCCGAGGTTTTTAACGATCGCTCGTGCTTCCTCCTTGCGGACGCGGTCGGCGTTTCTCCGTTGTCCGCGTCCTCGTTCGCGCTAACTGAAAATTGCGCCCGCAGACGAAAGGAACAGTGTTTTCGTGCTACCGTTTGAGACAGAGAGAGAAAGGTAGAGGAATGACAGGGAGGTTAACCAAGGGAAATATCCGATTGGCTACCGTGTACTTGGGTAGGGAAAAAGGGGATGCGAAAGAATGAAAGAGAAGAGATAATAACAATAATTGTTGGGGTTTAACGTTCCAAAACCACGATATGATTATGAGTGACGCCGTAGTGAAGGGTTCCGGAAATTTTGTCCAACTAGGGGATCTTTAACGTGCACCGAAAGCTAAGTACACGGGCCTCTAGCATTTTCGCCTCCATCTAATATGCGGCCGCTGCGGCAGGGATTCGATCCCGCGACCTAGAGAAGAGAATCTGTAACGACACTTTAGAGTCATGACAATAGCACTGTCCAGAAGCAACACATCAACGTAGTACCGGAGTCCTTCAATACTTTTACAAAAAGTGTTGAAGTAAAAGTATTGAAGGACTCTGGTAGTACTATCACTGAACTGTCACAACCTGCCGGTGCGTCCGGTTTCTCTAAGAAACCGCAGCAACGCCTTCATAGTGGGGAGGTCAACCAGACGCAGGCCAGATTTGCTATCCTGCACTGGGGGAAGGGATAAAGGGACGAAAAGGGAGATATAATGGAAGGGACAGATAGAGAGAATTGCGGCCACACGTCAAGTCTACAGGCGGTCGCAGAGATATGTAGACTTTAGGAACACTAGCGACGGCTTCGTTGCCTTCTGCGCCATCGATGTCCATGGCCCAAGAATATTGACTTCAGAAAATGGTCTTGAGCTACTACGTGTGTCTTTGTAATAACGCAACGGGCAACGCTTTGCTTTTTGAATTCATAGCTGGTTGCCCTTGCATATATATTCACGACCAGATCGAATACACCCACCAAAGGATGAGTCATGCGCCTACTTCACTTCATTACGCATTGCAATGGAATGTCAGACTTTCCAGCCAAGAAGACCCGTGGGGAGTGCGCATCTTTCAGAGGCTTCGGATTTCAAAGTGGATATAGAAGCAGTAGTTAGTCGGCTATTCATATTTACGAGAGACTTTTGGAATATTGGTGGACAGAAATAAGGGAAGAGATTGATAGATCCTGAGTCGTTGAAGGCATAGATAACGATGCATCACATAAATAAAGGCTTGTACCAAGAAATAAATTAATTTAAAGGAGAGGGGATGCTGGAATGAAGAGATATGAAACGACATCTAATGGTCAATAAACAGGCTGTCTGGGTCTCAGTCGCCGCACCCGTTTCAAAGGGGGTCATCACCATCATCGTATAGTGCTGCCTGTGGTCTTGCCCTCTGTTTGGACTCCGGGTCATTTTTATCAAGCAGGATCGCGCGGCTGACCTAACCGAATACAGCGTCATTTATTTGCTTGCCTCTCCCGTCCAATCTAGTTCCGCTGTGTATTCCTTCTTCTTTTTTTAACTGCCATTAAGTTCTCGCCAGATCGTTCACACACTGTTCGATCCACGCTCGACATACGGCCCTTGCCTCGGGCGTCCTATATATAAACACAGCTTTACCCCCCATTATGTCGCTTCCCTGTACGTTCTTTTGTTTGTTCCCGTGTCTCGATTTCGTGAAAGAGGGCCGCTTCAATTAACCGCAGTTGGGCTTCGGGGGCTATCGGTGTCGAGCAGGTGCAAGAGGAGCTCACGAATAACGATCGGTGCGCGGCAGTCGGTCGGTGGCCGAGCTGCCTTGTTTTGCTGCCTCGAACACACCGCGCACGCGAGTACTTTCGCGATGTGTTTTCTTTTATTTCTATTTAGACGGCGGCTTCGCTCTCTCTTTTTCTATCTCTGTCGTCAACGTAAATTGTTTTTCGCGTAGTTTATTGTTTCGGCGCGTGCGTTTGCTTTTGCCCCAACGATCGCGGTCCTTCGGAGTATGCGACAGAACCGTCGCAAGGTCACGGAACGACGAGCCTCTCTTATAGAAAGTACACGTTTTGAAGATAACGCGCACGCTTTGTAGGTATAATGGTCGCGACTCCGACCGGTATACGGCCTGACAACGTATTCAGCCTCGATGACAGTAGAACGGTCGATATAAAGTACACAGCACGTGTCGTCAGCGTGTATGGCATTCTGCCGTTGGTAATATACATGTCCTCGGGCGGTGTAGCCTGCATGTCGTGCGGAGGGAGAGCTGCATCGCAAAATGGTTTAACCGAAGCTTGCTCTAGTTTTTGCTGTGAGAGAGAGAAAGAGATATAAACTGTGGCCGAATCCAACAGGCTTGTTCGTCTGCATAGTATACCTTTGGCCGGCCGCCCTCGTTAGTAATGATACCTAACTTCACGATTGGCTGACATTTACAACTCTTACCGATAACTTAAGCGTAATGACATTTTACGTTTAAGTTTTGATACCGGCCATGTTCTTGGGGAGGAGAGGAGGGGGATGAAGGAACGGCAGGAGGGTTGATGCAAAATTTGTTTAGCTTTCTGCTCTATGCTTATGAGGAAAAAGGGTCCTAGAGGAGACAGGGGGGGGGGGGACGAATCTAGATGATCCAAGATCATGGTGTGACGCAGAATTTGTTTAGCCTTCTGCTCTATGCTTAGTGAGAAAAAAGGGTCCGAGAGGGAGGGGGGGGGGGGGGGGGCACGAATCTAGATTATCCAAGATCACGGTGTAACGTGGCTACAGCCAGAATGGTGTGCGTATACGAATGGCGTCACAAAATCGTCAATATCCGAGCTAGACTAAGTGTTTTTATACGCTTGAATTACTACCCGTGGTTGGACCGTTCGTACGTGACAAGAATACTATGTGTGCATCGTCTAGACTTCGGCGCTTACTACAGATGCATGAGCTGCACGCCGGCGAACGTAACCAACATTCACCGTTGACGCGTATGACATCTTCATGGGCAACACGCTCGGAGTATAACATCGTCGTAATAGTCGCCATTTGGGGCCCAGCGATAAAACGGGAGAAGGTATAGAATACAGCGACGGCGATTCACCGAGGTTATAATAACGCAGCGGTCGTAGCAGTTAGCATCGCAGACTCCAATTCCTCCTCCCTGGCTGCGCGCTGCAGCGACGCGCAGCTGCCATTTTTACATAGTTTGTCGTGGTCAGGCAAGCACGTGTACCTCGTTAGTGAGAGAGTGGAGAAGAGAAAAGTCAGGCGCGCGGTGCTTCGTACTCTAGTGGTCCGCGATAAATGCACGAGCAGGAGCGGTCTATTGCGACACCGAGGAAGACCGCAGCGGGAGAAGGCGAGGAAAGAGACGGTCCAGCCGTCGCAGGTCGCAAATTGCGCCTCGCGATGCCGTCGCGGGCCGCCCCCTAATAACAACCGAGTGGTCTTCCGACCGAGGTATGGGGTTCCTCGTCTGGAGCGCGGGGTCTCCACGCACGCAGCGCGTGACCGGGTACCTATAACAAAGGGGTATTGGGGGCCTTGGAGAGATAGAGAGCGAGGGACGGTTTGCTACCCTATTTGAGGGTATAAGCGAAAGGAGACTAGAAGGAGGGAGATGGTCAGAACATTATTACGCACGGAGGCATGGAGGAAGGAAAAACAACACGAGGGAGTGTTCCCTCCTGTTATTCCACGATTCCTTTAACCTCGGCAAACCAACCTCACTCCCGACCAGTCACGGTGCCTCCTGGTTAGGATTATGGTGTAACGAAATAGACGAAGAGAGAAACTGAACCCGGCCGTCTGGCTGTATCGAAGGATTGGAACCAACTGAGCGTGCCAGCGCCCGTGGCCGTCGCTCGTGAGCCTCGCCCCTTCGTCCTCTTTTATTTGTAACACACTCCCGCGGCCGACAAACTTATGACGTGCTGCCTGCTTCGAGCAGGTAAACTTTCTGGACGGGACGTCTAATTATGGAGCCCGACGCCAACCTCAGGCAGCACGCTCGTGCGATGTTGTCGCGACCCGGTAGCAGTTCGGTCACTCGAGCCATCTTCCACGTTATTGGTGGTGAGTCGTCGTGTACCATGACAATGTCGCCGACCTGAAGCCGTGGTGGTGTCTTGGGTGCCGCTTCGTGGGCCGATCGCAGAAGCAACAGGTACTCCTTGCGCCAGCGCTTCCACAGATGGTCTGTTAGCGCTTGTCGATGTTGAACTCGACGTCGCAGATTGACGGCCGTTGATTGAGGGATTGCGGCGCCGAAATCTTGCGGCAAGCATGTTGCACGTTTGCCGAGCAGGAAGTGCGAAGGTGTCAGTGGGCTTGGGTCTTCGGGATCAGCAGATAGATAAGTCAGCGGGCGGCTATTGATGTTCGCTTCCACCTCGCAGAGAACCGTCGAAATTTCTTCGAAGGACAGATGGCTGCGACCCAGCGCTCGTTTCAACGTGTTCTTGGTGATGCGTACGAGTCGCTCCCACCATCCGCCCCACCAAGGGGCTCGCTCGACACTGAACTTCCACTCGATGCGATGGTCACTGCAGAAGTCTTCCAGACTGGAAGTTGCGTGATTTCCGAGCTCTCTTGCGCTGTGATGGAAGACCAGTGCGTTATCCGAGTATATGGTGGACGGTATTCCACGACGGGAGATAAAACGCCGGAATGCTGCGACAAAGCTGATGGCAGTCGTGTCCGTTGTGAGTTCTAGGTGTAGAGCCCGTGTTACAGCGCATGAGAAGATGGCTATGTAGGCTTTAGAGCCAGTCTGCTTCGCTGCATGGCAATAAAGTGGTCCGCAGAAGTCCACTCCGACAACCGTAAATGGGCTTGCTTCAGTAATTCGGTCTTTTGGTAATGGCGCTGTGGGTGCTGATTCCGGGGCAATCTTGCGTCGTCGGCACATCAGACAGACTCTTAATGCGGACTTTACGGTTCTGCGACCTTTCAGCACCCAGAAGCGCTCACGTAATTCGGTGAGTGTGTGCTCGACACTTGAGTGAAGCATTCGTTCATGAGTAGAACAAATTAGCAACTCAATGACAGCGTCGCCACCAGGAAGCACGATAGGGTGACGGAGGGACATGATGCCGGGCATGAAGTTGAACAAAAGTTTAAGTAAATCGGCATCCATCTTAGGCCCCTTCATGAGCACGTTGTTCAAGGATGGTTGACCGGGAGCGTGAGATGACGCGTCAAAAACAACCCGAAGCTTGGTGGTGACGGCATCACGACGAATTACTCCATGATGCGGCATGTAGTACGTATTGGGCTTGGGCACCGTGTCGTTGTCTGGAACTTGTTCTGCGTGGGATTCATTGAAGTATGCCTTGATGGTGTCGTCATAGGCAACAAGAAGATCTGGTTGCTGTCGGAAGCGACGGAGCTGCATCAGGAGCCGCTGTTTAGCGAGGTCGTAGTTGCTTTGGCCGGTTTCCAGACCTGGCTCCCGAAGAAGGGGAACCTCGTAGCGCTCTCCTTTCTTGGACACGTCATTTTCGAACAATTCAAGGGCGATGCTGTCGCTTTGGCTGCCGTCAGGACTGTCTTGCACACCTAGAGAGTCGATGCACCATAAGTTGGCAATTGGCATGTCCAGGGCGGTATCGCTTTCAGTGGCTTCTTCGACAGCAATGAAGAGAGAAGTAGCTCGCGTTCTCGATCCTTGCGATAGGTTGCTCAGAGTACCCTGAATGGTCCATCCAAAAAGGGTTTCTGCCGCCGTTATCTGAGGGGAAAGCCGTGTTATCTGTCCGGTTGCCACGTCCCAGTAGATGTCCGATCCTATTAATACACTGATCTCGTCCTCCCGGAATGTTGTCGCTTCTGGACGTGCATCAGCCGGGAGCATACCTTGCCGTGTCATCATGGTGACGAGCTCGCCGTCTGCTGGAGGACTTGTCACTGGGCTAATTTCTGGTATTGCGAGAGCTTCTATTGTGGTCTGGTTACTGCTATGTTGGCTCCGAAGCGTCACCGCAACGCGTTCACAAGTCAGAGTAGCGGGACGTTGCGTTTTCCCGAAAGTGAACAAGGTAAGACGCTCAGTGCCTCGAACGGGACAATTCAAGGCACGAGCGATGTCCTGCCTAACGAAAGAGCGTTGACTTCCTGTGTCGAGGAGGAAGCGAACCAGTACTCTCTTTTCTGGCGCGATAGCCCACGCTCTGCCAGTCTGCAGCAGCACGGGCGTGAGACCAGCGCCGCTGGTTGACACTGAAGTTGCACGAGATGGGGTTGTGGCAGACCCTGATGCGCGGTCTTGTGGTGCCGAGGCGTTGCCGGTACGCTGTGACCGGTTCCTGATGTTGTTGATGTCGCATAGCGAAGTCAAATGCCGTCCAGCGCATTGGTGGCACCGCAGGAATCTGGAGGTTCGGCAATCGTTGGCGAAGTGGTTGCGTTTGGCGCAGCGGAAGCACAGCTTGTCCACCTGAAGCCTCCTTCGTTTCTCTTCCGGAGTGAGGCGTTCGGAGCACTCCTGAATAGTGTGTTCGGGCGAGTTGCACAGCAGGCAGGGGCGTGAGTAGGGGGGTCGAACTTCGGCTGATAAAGCCGCAGCGGATGGCAGGGGTGGTTGTGGTGGCCGGAATTCTCGCTGCGGATGCTGCCGGCTTGTGGACCAAGTCGCTTCCTCGAGACCGCTTTCCTCCCGTATTTCTATCTGAACTCGAATGAAGTTCATGAGGTCTTTCACTTGTTGTGACTGGGCTCCTTGAGATGCACCAGCGTTTTCCGCTATCAGGGCTTCCTTTTGCCGCTGACGATAGAGGATGCTGAGGTCCGGAGGTAACGCCTTCAAGAGGATGCGCCGCAGAACCGTGCAATACTCTCCTGGAGACACTCCGAGACCTTCCAGTGCGTTGATGCGAAATGCTGTCTCGTCATAGAGATTCCTTAATTTGGTCACGTCGGCTGAGCTTCGAACTGGCGCGACAGACAGCAAATTGTCTAGATGATCGTCGACTAGCATGTCGCGACGGCCGAAACGGTCGGACAAGATCTGAATGGCTACGTCGTAGTTAGCTTCGGCGAGGCAAATACCTTGGATGGCTGCCTTAGCTGCCCCAGTCAGGTATGTCAATAGGTATTTAAATTTGTCGATTTTTGGGATCCAGTCGTTGTCATGAATGCCGACTCGGTATTGGTCCCAAAATCCTTGCCACTCGCGCCGCTCACCGGCAAAACTTGGGATGTGCAGCTTGGGCAAGGCGATGCGAGATGGCGGCGTTGGAGTTGAGATGTCGGGCGAAGGTGAATTTGCTACCTGCGTCGATGTCGATGCGAGAGGCTCACTGGTAGGACTTGCGGTAACAGGAACAGATGCTGGCGGCGTCGGGGGCCGCGGCGCGGTTGCGCGGCGAACTCTCGTTTGTGCATAGCTGACTTTCTCCTCGTACTCGTAGGCGGTAGTCAGGTCTGCTTCCAACTCATCATCGTGAAGTGCGGCCTGGATTTCGCTGTCGAAGTGGACGAGTTGGGCGTTCTTTACCACGATTAGGTCGAAGATCTCCTGGAGCCTGCCAGCCGGGGTGGTCGAATCTGCGAGCAGGGCGTCGAGTGTTGATAGGGCTTTGGTTATGGCGGTTCGGACGAAGCCGCGCTTAGTGCGTAGTTGGTCCATGGTGAAAGGTCGAGGTCTAGACGACCGGACGGGTTTCGGCACCAGAACGAATGTAACGAAATAGACGAAGAGAGAAACTGAACCCGGCCGTCTGGCTGTATCGAAGGATTGGAACCAACTGAGCGTGCCAGCGCCCGTGGCCGTCGCTCGTGAGCCTCGCCCCTTCGTCCTCTTTTATTTGTAACATATGGCTCTGCAGCAGACGCAACCAAAGCGAGCCGACCAATAGTAGAGCTTGCTTATCACGAGACCAGGGCCTATTTCTCCATTTTTTTTTTTTGTGCGACTCATCATTTGCCCTCCTAGTTTGTTTTTTTTTTCCTTCCTCCGTGCCACGAGGAGCTACATCGGCGCTGAGGTGTGCTCCGTATTAGAGTTACTGTATATGCTACCTTTAGGTAGCAGAGTTGCGCATCTGTCTTTGAAACGCCGCTAGCAACCATGCATTCCGGAGAAACTGACGCTCGGGCCAATTTTTGTATTATTCGACGACGCCGCTCAGCGAACTGAATTAACACTTGTCACCGATAGTCAATGTTTATCGCCGGTATTCGACACACCAGACATGTTAATCGGCGACACGGTAGGCATGTCGCCTGCAAAAACGGAGTGCGACTTCACCGCATAGCTGTGGTTGCTAGCCAGACCTATGCGCAGCTCTGCTACCTAAAGGTAGCATATACAGTAACTCTACTCCGTATTAGCCTGCAGAAGGCAGCGCCATATTTGACCTCCTCACAAACTATACAATCGGTCACCGAGGCCGGTGTTTTTAGAAATGCGCAGCAAAGGGCACGAACACCTTCCCGCGCCGTCGATGCAGCTTCGTACGGTAAACACTGCAAACAGGAAAATACATCGCCAGCGGCCTGCGGGAGTGACGAGCACGGTAGTCCCAACCTGCGTTGTTCAATCTCACCCCAAATTTTGAAATCTTGCATGTGTATGTGTATACGCGCATGTACGAACACCCTTTACCAAAAAAAAAAAGAATTCTTGGCTACGCCCCTGGCGAGGAGTATAGACAATAGCGTGTATCCTGCCAATCGCTCCCTCGATAGTTGAACGATCTCAGCGTCAGAGTTAAGCGTAATTTTAGTGTAAGAAACCCTATACAGCTGAGATAGAGCCGCCGTCGCCGCGCAGGCACGACGCCGGCTCGATAGACATCGGCGCCAGCAGGCAGGCAGGGTTAAACTCTCGCTATCGATCCTCAGGCGCGCCGCGTCTTGAGTCCTTATTTAATTTTCTGTTCTTTTTTTTTTCCACGCCGGCTGTATGTGTAGGCGACCGCGACGCTCGGGAGCGTGCGAGCCGTTTTCAAGCGCCGTCGACGTCCCTTCCGATATCCAGAGCTATACAACCACTTCAGCCCCCGCGTAATCCTCTTTGTTCGGATCCTCCTGCCGTTGTCCTCCGCTTGGCTGAACTCTCGTTTTTCTTTCTTTATTTGTTTCTTTTTGTATGTCTCTCGTTATACTACTCTATCGGCTGCTTCCAATTGTCTCGTGGTGCGCGCTTAATTCTTCCGCTGGCGGAGGGGGGTAGGGGGAAGGGGTAGGGGGAAGGAGACAGAGAAGAAAGAGAGAGCGCATGTTTTCTTTGTGCGCCACCCCCTTCCACCTTCCCCCTCGTGTTTCTCTCAAAACGAGGTTGTTGTGTAACATGGCAGCCGTTTTATTTTTATTTTTTTCTCTCGCGAAGAAGAGCTTTCAGCTTATACCGTTACAAAACCTCCGGGTCGGTCACGAATGACGTTCCATTAAAGGCGGACGCTGTCCTTTCCGGGTCCGCTTATAATTTCGAGGAACGACGCTACGCAGTCGAGCACCAAATCGTCCATCCAGGCTGCATGAATACTTCATCCAGAAAAATATCTCTTTAGTCGCCATTTCAGCGGGTGTGCTTTTACGAGGTTCTGTTTACGTTGTCAACAACTCTCCACGCGACTTTATAACATTGGGAGGAGGGGGGGTGATTATTATTTAGGAAAGGAAGAGAAAAGTTCGCTAAGGCATGCTTATGTATACGAACGTTGTTAAACAGCGTATAAGCTCTTGCGAGTCTACTCGCGCTAGCTTCCCTCTGTGGACTCGCTTTTTCGTTATAATCCTGCTCTTAATGAGGTCGTTGTACTTAACAGACGGTGCTGTGACGCGGAAGAACTGGCCACGTGTGGGGACGCGTGACTTCGCACGAACGGTCTTGTGATTGGCTGAAACTGAATATAGGCACCTGCGCGCCAGGGATAATCTTGAACAGCGATGCACGGGCCAAGTGCCAGTCTTGTTCGTTTTGAGGATGCGACCATCACAGCATGGACTAATATTAATAATTGTGTCCAATATTGTCACGTATGCCACGAACTCATCTATAATATACAGTGGCGTACTGGCTTTGTGCTGGCTTTCTGCGGCAGATAACCGTGCGCAATGCAACGGATTGCCTCTCTCCCTTGCACGTTGTCGATGGATTGGTTTCGTGCATTTTCCTTTCTTTCTCTCTCTTTAGGAATGCTTAACTGCATGCCAAGTAGATATAGTGTCAGGCATGCAGCATTCTCGTATAGGCCGCATGAGATACTACAGTAATCATCTGCCTCATGTTGGGTCTGTTTTTGCGGACGGAGAGCACAGCCGCACGGTTACAAAGCGTGACTAAAACTCCCTGCTAAATCCACATTCTAACGTTTTTTGCAGGAAAGCCCACCGCGCGCTTTCCTTGCATCCAACGGTCATTATACCATGAACGATCTCTCGTCTCAGCATTCGCTTCCCTTCGTGATTTCTTTTTCGATTGTGTATTTTGTTTGAAAGCGTTATCTCCGCACCGCTCGCAGGGAATAATCATTTGCCCGCGCGGCGCTTTCGAAGCTCCTTCTTATCGGAGGTTTTAGTGACACGAGCTAGCGCGCCCACCGTCCCACGAGAATTGTCGTCATTTAGTGCGCCGCAGCGCCGGGTTTCATCACTATCATCGTCTTAACAATGGGGCCATTGTCTAAACCGGGGAAGCTAGGCGTATAACCACGACTATACCATCACCACAACTATACCGCCTGCACACCTAAACTTTCTTGGCGTCGTAAGCGAAGCCTCGCGTGGTCACGGCGGCGAATTTCGGCCCCGTATAACGATTATAATTTGCGAGCCTTCCCCGTGACGGGTGAAAGGAAGCAAAGAAGAAAAAGAAGAAGATGAAGAAAAGCCTACTCGTTTCGAGCCGCCAATTGCCGCCGCGAGGCTTATATATGCCGACTGTGTGCGCATGCATCTCCTCTGGGCACCGCCTCCCCATTTGGCGCATCTTCTAGCTACGTCGGTCGCTGCGCTGCCGAGCGAGCGGCCGCTGCTCACGAGTGACCATTGGCGACGGACATAACAATAACGACGACCGTCCCGAGTGCACGGCTCTCTCTCTCTCTCGGAGCAGTTCTTTCGGGGGCCCCGTTGAAGACTCTACATGGAAATAGGAGACCGCTGAGGGTGGAAAAATGGCGTCCCCGCAATTTCCACACGAATGGCATTCTTCTCGGCGAAGACGAAAAACGCTCGGCAAGCTTCTTGCTCTGGCTGCCGTTTGTTTGTTTTGTTTCTTGTTTTTATTTTTGCGAGTTCACTTGGGTATGTGTGCGTATTTTGTTGCGTCGGAGGAAGACCTGTGCACTGCGGAAGCACTTGAGTTCTTCGGGCATCTGTGTGATGCTCACAGTGGTCTTGAACATGACTGCATCACTTTTGTTTTTTTTGTTTGTTTGTTTGTTTGTTTGTTTGTTTGTATGTTTGTTTGTTTGTTTGGGACGTGTGTGTGTGTCTTCTTCATAGTATGACGACTGCATCACGTGTTCGTCGGCTGTGACGTAGGAGGGAGCGAATCTTCAGGTGGGGAGGGGGAGGTGTGTGTGTGTGTGTGTGTGTGTGTGTGTGTGTGTGCTCGTGCCCGCTTTTGTTATGTGTAGCTTCTCCATAATATGACGACTGCATCACGTGATCATCGGTTGAGGTGGATTGGGGGGGGGGGGGGGTGTAGCGAATCTTCAGGCAGTGAGGAGGAAGGGGAGGGCGAATTATACACCTGTTACAACGGGCGGCCGCGTTGAATGTGTGCCATCGCGCGTCTTGAAGATGGCTTCGTAATAACGCTGTGGTTTCCCCTCCTCCTCCTCCTCCTCGCATGAGGGGCGGATTAAGCGAAATGGGGCGCCGTGCACGTAGCCTGTATAAGTGCCGGAGAAGCGGATCCGGCCCGTTACGGCTTTCTTCTCGGCTATGAGGCGGAATCGTCGCCGTAAGTAAACACAGTTATTGTGTATCCACGTAATGCGGTTCAATTTCTACGCCGACGTCTCGTTGTGTAGTCATTGTCATTACGCGGTCTGTCAGTCGCCATTAGCCTGACTTCGCTGTTCGATGATTGCAGGTGTATTTCTGTTCTCAGGATGGCCAGAAAGAGTTTTGTCTGCTCGATCCCTGCAGCGTTGTCTTTTTCCCCTCATTTCGTTCGCCTTTCGCCCTCTCTTTCTGCTCTTATTTTTATGTGACTACTTTAATTCGGCAATGCATCTGCTTCCGTCGTTCTTTTGTTCCCATGTCTGTATACTTTATTTCGACCGCAGAATAACAGAGCCGTTATTGACGACAGCCGGCGAACGTGGGACGGATATCAGTGATTAACGCGCTACTCTTACGAGTACCTCGTGTCTATACAGCGGAAACATTAATGTCTAATGATCGTCTGCGTTTCCGAAATGTCCGCACAAGAGCGTCTTGTTGCTGAGTCCCGCTTTGTACAACGCGTATAGCCTAGCTTCCCGCGCTTTTTTTTTTTTCTCAGTGCATTTCGAGAGAACGCGAATAGCCGAGCGTGGGAAAGTCGACTTCGGCAAGCTCTTTGTTTGCCATTTGCGTTCGTTTACTTGTAGTTTATTTCTCTCTCTCTCTCTCTCTCTCTCTCTCTCTCTCTCGTTTGCCTTTAGTTTCTCTCATTTGTCCCTCTTAGGTAATGTATACACTCTACAAAAAGATAGTGTCCTTTGACTTTTACTTGGCTACAGATATGACTCTCACATGTATAGCTCTCTTTAGAGAGGCACGTTGACTCTCTAAAGAGATGTATAACTCGCTCGTGGGATGCATAACTCGCTTTAAAAATACGCGCTAACTATCTTTTGGAGTGCATGCGTCCCTCTACTCCCTAAAGGGAGTCAACGTGATTCTCTAAAGAGAGTTATACATGAGAGTCACATGTGTAGCAAAGAAGAGTCAAATAACACCTTCTCTTTTCTTTTTCTTAGAGTGTATGGTCGGCGTCAAAAGTTTCGAGACCACTAGGTCTGAGAGAACGTTGAATTTACCAGGAATTTGAGACTGCATTTCGATGAACTGAACAGTACGTGTTGTTTGCGCATTTTAGAACAGACCGGAAGCCTAATTTCAAGGCTTCCTGCTGAAGCATCGGGAACATTAAGCTTTTTCTTGTGTCCCGCGGTTCCTAAACTTCTGACGCCGGCTTTACATTCGTGTGCGCCTGCATTTCGTTCTCTTATTTCGTTTCTCTCATTTCGTTTCTCTCTCTTTCCCGTCGTGTGCGCCTCTGTTACGTGCTGTTATTTTGCTTCTATCTCTTATGTCCTCTGTGACGTGTTTTCCTGTTCCGCGGGTCGCTTCTAAGAAACACTGGACTGCATCAGTGAAAGCTCGAGCTTTGTTTACAAGGCACGCAAAGCCAGATTGATATCAAAACGAAGCCATAATGCAAAAGGCAATGAGCCGAATCTCAGTTAAGAAAATTGTGCGAGATCTCTTTTCTTTCGAAAATATAGAAAAACTTGAAAGCTAGAATAGTATCCAGAGAACAACTATAAGTCTTTCAGTCGCCCATGACTAGAATGTTCTTCGAGGAAACCTTGGGCACATGCGTAAAACAAGGCTTCTTTCTAAAGAAGACGACAGCCATTTTTTCCCTCCCCGTTCTGCGGCAGCTGATTCTGATCTTTTCCTCCCAAATTGCCCATGACTCCTTTCCGGGTCAGCTCCCCTTGCTTGGGATGCCATGCTCATGTCCGCGTACGCTGGCCTAAAAAGTCGGGAGACGCGAGGGAGATTCTTCCGGTCCTAAAGCTTGTACCACGCCGTTTAGCGAACAGGGTCGGCTAGTGACGTTTGTCCGTCTTTCTTGCTTGTTTTCATTGCCTTGCTTTGTTTTAGTTTGCTTTGCTTTGCTTATTGTGCATTTGTATGCACAACGTTTCGTCTTCGTCGTTATAGTAGTCGGAAGCGGCGTCCCCGTTTCGGCTCGCTTGCCTTCACTCACTCGTGCTACGCGTTGTTTTGCAAGAGTCAGCCGACGTCGCCCGTACTTCCTGCGCTATATATCTTCGGTATAAGTCTCCACGCATGTTCGTCTCGGATCATTTGGAAGAAGAAGGTACCCGTTCCTCGAAACTTCCATAGCTTCCCACAGATTGCCGTCGTCAGAGCGTTCTGTACGTGTACTAAAATGTATGAAAGGTTTCCTTTGTTGCCTTTGTTTTTAGCATATTTTTTTTTAAAACTGTACACTAAATTAATGAAAAGGTTATATGGGAAGTTTACAGGAACCTCGATCGTCGCTTGGCCGATGGAGGCCGCAGATGTGTAAGTTGGAGGTCATTGGGAAAGCCCTTCGTCCTGTAGTGAGCTAAAATGTGATTATGATGGTGATGCGGAAGAGGAAGGTGATGATGATACACCTGTCTTAATCAGTGCCGTCACGAGCAGACGTCTCTTCGTCGCTTGCTTGATGGAGGTTGCGAAGATCCGCACGTCTACGAACCCCATAACACGGCGGGTGCCCTATCCAACTAGCTCAATTTTCTCTCGCGCCAGGCTCCCGATTTAATGTGCATCAGGCCCGTAGCCGGGGAGGGGGGGGGGGGCAAGGTCGGGGGGGGGGGGGGGCTAGCCCCCCCCCCCCTTGAAATTTTGGTGAAGTAGGTGTTCTTAACAAAAATAAATAATAAAAATAGGTGTTTTTCTGAAATATCCAAGGTTTTCAGCAAGTGCCTCTACCCCCGAAAAAAAAATCCTGGCTACGGGCCTGATGTGCATGTATAACACTGATTATTGATAAACTTTGCGGGGCGTACAGAAGCCCTATTGTATTTAGGGTGTGACGCATCACCGAACATCTTTGGCGTCCTTTCGTTTGTTTCTTTCTTTTTAACAAATTATCTCTGTTCGTCGACCTCTCGTGGTTAAAAAGAAAAGTGAAAAAAAAAAAAAAAAAACTTCGGCTGTGTCTGCTGCCGGGTGACCGTGCAGTGGAACGACGCTTCAGCTGTCGTCGCTTTCGTCCTCGGGAAATTCCTAGACGCTCGCGGGGCCGTCGGCGCCGTGGGGCGACGACAGTGGTCCCCGCCGGCAGACGAGCGTCGTCCCAAGTTGTCTTTTTACGACCCTGTCGGAATCCATCCTCTTTTCAGAGGCCACTTCTACCGCTGGCCGCATGGTTGACGATCTCTCTTCTTCTTCTCCTCTCATTCTTTATTTTTACACACGTCTTCTTCGCTTTCATTCTATTCGTTTCATCTTTTATTTTCCTGTTCTGTTAGACTGTGCGGTTGCCCGTCCCAGTCCTCTGTCCTGTTTGTGCTGCGCGTCCTATACCTAAACGCCGCGGTATAGGTCGTGAAAGAGGATGGCGGAGCGCGATCATCACGTTGCATACAAATCGACCCCGTGGCGGTCTTCGCTGCGCTCGTTAGTCGTTAAGAGGTATCGTACCGCGCACGCGTGCTTTTGTGTCGCTCGGATATCGACTGTCTCTCACGAGAGAGAGAGAGGGGGGGGGAGAGGGAGAGGGAGAAGAGCTGGGGAAGTACACTCGAAAAGTATAGTGAAAGTACGGAGGCAGAAACAAACCAGGTTTGTCGCATCGCAAAGCAATGCCAAGTATTCTCACGGTGAAAGGATCCTATAAAGCGTCCACTCTTTACTTCACCCTGACGACCTGCAGAACCGGAGTGGGGAGTATTCTGCGCAGAAACCTTTTCTTTCTCTCCTGTGCAAAACAGGGTGCACCGCAATGAAAACACTGCAAGCTGCTTTCAGGAATGAAGCATCCGGAAGATCTGATAGTGTGTTGTCGTGTTGACCTTTGAATACAGTTCTTACACGTTACAATGGCTGTCCTATGCAGTTTTCGAGTTTCAGGTCTTCAAGCTTGGTCTAAGGAAAGTTTCTTGGTTTAGATGTGTGTTGGTTTGCTATTGTTTTTCGATGCTCTTAAGGAATATTATATTGTAGCTCATGGTTCTATAAGATTTCTTCCCCTTATAGGAGACATAAGAGTTTTTTTTTTTTCTTCTTCTTTTTCGAACATAGTGTACAAACATGCCTATAGCCATGTATTGCAGAGCGTGCGTGTATACGCGAAATGAGTGGAGAGATACAGTGGCTACGGTGGCCCCTTTATGATTATCAGCTATCGGAGATATCCATCAACGGCTAACTCTTTATAGGAGTCGTCCTCAAACAATCATGAGTCTAAAGCTTTCTTTCTTTTTTTTTTTTAGATATATCTCATGCACCGGTGTTATTATAAAGCACGAAACGATTTCTGACCCCCCCCCCTTTTTTTTTTTGCACTTGGCGCTCTGCTTGCATCCTCTCTCACTCCCACTGAATTGGTCGCGACGTCACGTTCTCTCGTTGCGTTCTGAAGCTTTGCTTGCACAATTTGTTGCGCCTTCATCATTACAGGTGTTCCTTGTCATTTCCGTCGCTTTGCTAAGATCTTTTTTCAAGAGCTGCTTTCTGAGCTGCTTTCTCTGTCTCCAAGCACAAGATAACTATGGGAAGCTACTCTCCAAAGTTTGGTTCATCTGCTCTTTATGTTCCCCTCAACACATATCGTTTTGAATCAGCAGCACCTCACCCCTTCGCCACGCACTTGTTCACGTGGAATTAAAGATGGGCTTATGGAGATAGAGAGGGGGTGGGGAGCGAGAGAGAGAGAGAGAGCAACACACGTGCTTGCATTATATAAAGACCGTCTCCGTTTCCTTCCACGCTCGCACCTTGCAAATGATAGCTCCTTTATCACAAAGGGAGCGCGCGCGAGTTCCCGCACGCACCGAACCAGCTCGCGGCTGCTGGCAGTCTCATTTGCGTGAGACGCGACCATCTGCGACTTCCTCTGCCGCAACTTGCACGCGCGTTCGACGTGTGTCGCGTGCTCTCGGAGGGTTAAGATCGCCGACCAGCTGGATCTCGTTCGGGGTGCAACCTGAACTTGATAGCGTACTTTGAAGATGGGAGAGAAGGACACTTATGCCCCGCCCACTTTTCGCAGCCATTGTTTCGGTCCTCACACCCTTTCAGGCGGTGTATCTATTTTTTTAGTACTTTCCTTGCTGCGCTGTAGCTGGGTCGTTCGACATTGAACGGTGCTTCGTGATATGGGCGAGAGGTTGTTGACGCCCCGGTCTCGAGCCTATATAATTGCTCAATCCTTGGGAACTTGCATCGTGCCGGTGTATATGACGGGTGAAGAAACCGGCAACGTCTTTTTGCCTGTCTGAGTGTAACGTTTTTGATGTCGTTATTTTCGCAGTGAACGAGTTTCTCGACCGTAATGATTAGGGTCTTTGGCGGAATTCATGTTTTTTTTTAATGCTATCTCGGACTTTACCGTTTGGCAAACAGACTGTTCGCGAAACGCATTCTACTTCACTTCCCCCTTACGATATAGGGGTCACATATAAGCGTGGACTTTTTTGACGTCATCTTTTTAAGGTCCTGTAGCTATCTTCGTGCATGTTTACTAAGTCATGGTTGATATTGCTGGTTCTAAGTGTAAAGATGATGCTAGAGAGTAAGGAAGGAAGGAAGGAAGGAAGGAGAAGGAGAGAAAGGAAAGGCAGGGGTCTTAACCAGTCTAGAAGGACCGGTATGCTACCCTACACTGGGGGAGGGCATGGGGAAGATATAAAGGTAGAGTACAGTGTATCTTGTTGCATGGGACCACAAGATAGGTTAAAAAAAAGGGGGGGATATGAGCTTGCTTTAGCTCTAGCTGGCACGTGCTTAAGTGGTCAAGCTTTACAAGAGTGCAAGGAAAACGGCATATTAATTAAATATAAAACAATTAAAAACTTTTTCTAATTGTCTTGAGAGTTGTTCGCAGGAGGAGTCGAATAGAACTGCTGAATATTTTTTGGATGTTTAGTTTGTTGCAAAGAGAGAGAAATGCCGCACCGCCGACGCCATTACCTCTGATTTTTCTTTCTTTCTTTCTTTCTTTCTTTCTTTCTTTCTTTCTTTCTTTCTTTCTTTCTTTATTTCTTTCTTTCTTTCTTTCTTTCTTTCTTTCTTTCTTTCTTCGCTTCGGGCTTTCTATTCCTCCTGCACGTATCTACTCCCGGCGCGGTCCGTGTTTGCTTTAGAGTGGGCAGGCCCCCTTGGCGGGTCGGACTCCTTCCCAGCGGGAGGCAGTAAACATTCACTCGGCTTTTATGACTTCACCGGTTCTTCAGGCTGCTGCTGCCACTTGATGGGACACTTTCTCGCAGACCGCGCGCTGCGTCCACAGAATTCAAAGGGAGAGCGAGGGAAACCACCTCTCTCTAATCTCTTTCGCACCATGGCAGCCGTCGCGAGCGGACGCTCTGTTTTCTTCGCTTGGTCGAATCGGAACAGTGCGGACGTCCGCTCCGCATGTTGGTTCAAAACTCCTATCTCCTCTATTATTCTGCTCCATTACTGGAGAGCGAGAGAAACAACCTCCCCTCAATCTCTTTCATTCCGTGGCAGCCGTCCCGAGCGGACGCTGCTGCTTTCTTCGCTTGGTAGATGGACGTGCGGACGTCCGCTCCGCACGTTGGTTCAAAACTCCTATCTTCTCTATTCTTTTGCTCCCTTACTCTATTCACGGTGGCGCTGAGCCGAGCTCCCCGCTGCAAAAAGAACTGCTCCTTTTCTTTTCCTAAGGGCCACTTTACGCTCAAGCAGCACGACCGTCCAGCACAGTGCGGATGGCCTTCCGCACACGGGCGGGAGGTCATCCGCCGCGTGCGGGATGACCCTGAGGCTTGAGCTAAAGTGAGCCTAACAATCACTATTCTCACACTCTCTTCCCTCCTTCCCGTCTAACGCGCAAAGCAAGTGTCATGTGCTTCTGACGCCAGTGATTCAGTTTGTTTCCAGTATAATCTCTTGGAGCCGGGGATGTCCGGTTTATGTAGTGAAGTTTAGTTAGGAAATGGAACAACGAAAGATTATTAGAGGCCCCCAGGCAGCTCGGCGGTGTTGGAGAGTACGTGGCGAAGGTTACTTGTGCTTTTAGCAAAACAACCACCTGGACTCGGTGGTCCGAGCGTGTCATACGCGCCAACGATGAGCTCTCGCTGTTTACGCTGCTTCTGGATGAATGAGGACAGGCCCGATGGACATTTGCAACAGACTGCAGTGAAGAACCCCCGGGCGCCGAGTTGGCGCGCTTTGTTTTGTCGCCGCGGCTACAGCTACTGTACAGAGATGTAGAGCCGAGAGAGAAAGAGAACGACACGCCCTACAGGTCAACTTCCCGTTGACGAGATTACCGCATTCACTCCTATGCACAATGGTTTCTTTCTTTTGAATCTTAAGGTTCTTATCAGCCACACGAAGATGAAAAGTGACACGGTCCGTTATGCAACTGCCTAAGATGACTGGAAGGCGAAAGCCATCTTGTTTTTCTTCGGTTGTATGTATCCCGTTCTAAAGCTTTCCGCACCCAACGTAGTTGTGCACTGCCTCCGGGATCGGAGGAATTGGAAGCTCATCTGCATCTCACGTGGTTTTGTAGAGCATGGATGGATGGATGGATGGATGGATGGATGGATGGATGGATGGATGGATGGATGGATGGATGGATGGATGGATGGATGGATGGATGGATGGATGGATGGATGGATGGATGGATAAAAAACAGAGATGGGAACTAAACGCAGTTAGCATGTCTAAACTGTGTGATTTCAGGTAGATCACATGCTGATCTAAGCCATGTGATCTACACATTCTTTATTGTGAGGTATGAAAAGAATAAAGCCTCAGCCCGCACCATCAGAATATAGCAGGCAACTGTGATCTACACAGCATTGCATGTCGGTGCATAAGTGCTCTGCTCTCGGCCTCTTCCGCCAGGATGTTGGGAGAAGCGCATCGATATCGACGAGCAAGGCCGACGCAAACTCGGGGACGCTCGGCGAAGCTCGTGTCCTCCTCGGTCCGGACCGAGTGACATCTCCCGGCGGCACGAAGGAAGGCGACAGAAAAAAAAGAAATCAACGACGACATAGAAGAGAGAAGGCTCCGCGCGGGCATCCATCACGTTGCCTCGGGCTGTATATACGGCCACACGAAGAGGAGAGTGATGAGGAGGGCAAGCAACGCAGTTGCCCAGCTCGTGTCCCAAGCGCTGTCTTCGCCGTGCCATACGTGTACACCATTCCTTTTCTGCCTGTCATACCGGCGGAGCGCCTTCTCCTATGGAGGGGCCTCTCTTCTCTTATCTCCCTATCGCCTTCCGCGCGGCGCCAAATTGATCCCTTCCATCTTTTTCGCGCGGTACCGTGTGTATGTGGCGCGGACAAACCGTCTCTCGCCTCTCCCTTCCTTCCCTACACACACGAATGGCTGGCTAGCTATGGCTAGTTGTCTCGACTGAAGACGAGCATTTCTTTCGGCTCCCGTACAGCCTCCGCTCTCGCTTCTCAGGCGCAGAGCTTTCTTTTTTGATCCCTCACGTGCCATGCACGTCTGCGTATACACCGCTTTCCACTTGCGCGTGTTTGTTTGCGTCGCGGTTGTTCTGTTTCCTGGCCCCCTCGAAGTGGGGCGTTTTCGTGGGTCCACTCTGTTCGAGAAGCTGGCACGAGGCTTTTATCTGTCCACCCGTAAGTGCTCCGATCTGCGTCCTCTTTATTTCGCCGCTGCTCTTGCGCTCATCAATGTCTTCAGCGAATTCCCCTACTTTATCATCCTCCCATACGCTGTGTGTTGCGCGGCTTGTTTTTCTTCTTACTTCATTTAATTACACCCGAAACGGTCTTGCGGCTCCCGAAGCCGATCGTTGTGAGGTCTTCAGCTTTACGACTCGCAGATGGGCATCTAAATTCCTAAATTACACGCGAACTTGGCGCTGTATTCTGCCCTGAAGATGGTCTTCATTATGTGTGTTTGTGCGATTGTGTATGTGTAGGTGTACAGGGGCGGCGTGAAAGCAAAAAAAGACTGAGATAAGGCAGGCTGCACTTTCCTTTGGCGCACAGACTATAGATAAGTCTTGAAAGCCCTCTCTGTAGCTGGTGGTTTTCAAACAAGTTTGGTTCGATTGGTTCGCTAAAAGGTACAGTGATTGGTCCTCTGTACCTTTTAGCGTGCAGCAAACTTGGTTCGCCACCCAGACATGTACATGTGGTACGGTGCTTTGCTGTATTGCGACGTGCATTGCTGTATTTCTCTCATAAATGAGCAAAGCGACAACAATGTCCTAAGAGTGCTGTTCGAGATTACTATATTATGTATTATCAGCCGCCTATCGAGCGTCTCCGCACGTGGTTATACCTAAGCGTGGCCTCCGCGATTAGCTCCGGCATTGCGCTGCCGGAGCTAATCGCGGAGGCCACGGCTACCTACGAGGCTTCGTTCCGTCCCGTGTGCCTCGTGGTCCTGTTTCGTGGCTGCTGTTGCGTGTAATGTCAGTTTACTTTCGCGAACAACGCGGGCTACTATACGGCGCCACTTGAGAACGAAAGAGAAGCAAAACGCGCGCGATCGATTAACTATACGGGAGCTCGTTCAAGCGTATCCACCGTCCTCTCTCGACCGCATTGCTTTTTTGGCGGTGACTGCGCACTGGCTTTGGGGCTGTCTGCGATCGAACCCACCGACCAAACGTTTTACTGAGCTGTATACTCTGGGAAGACGAAATAAAAAGAGAAAAAGGACCGCGTTCGTCCTTGGCCCTTCGTGCGGCGTTCCAACGAGGAGACAATTTTTTACGAGCGTCTCCGCTCCTGGCGCGAAGAGTACCGATGCCGGAGTCGGATAAGCGCCACAGCCGCTTGCCTTCATGCAGTATACTGTAAAACCCTGGCGCTGCAGGCATGTGGTACTCGCCGGCAAGCGAGGCTTCAAGCTGCCGTGCGCCTGGACCTCTTTAGAGGCACATATCCGGTGGCGCCGCGTCTGCATGCTTTGCTGCAAGGCCTTGGAGAAGACGGCATGTGTCTATTGCCCTTGGTGCAATGAACGATCTATGGGTTCGAATATGCGCGGCTCGGCTGGCTGAAACTGGCAATGAAACTTATAACTGAGGAATCGCCTTCACATTCAATCGCAGTTTGTCGAAGTTTGAGTGCGGGATGACGAAACATAGGGAAGATTTCAAATGATCGCTGTATAGAGATAGATTAGTCGGACCTAACGTGGACGCTATACCGAAGATTTTGTATGGTGCCTGGAGCCGGGTCTAACTGCTCCAAGTGTCATCAAGCACGGCTTCTTGCTGCAACAAGGCACGCGCACATTGGGTTGTGTGTTCAGTGTGTAAAAGGAAACACACACCACTAAATAAATGGTCGTCGCGAAGTGAGTCGAATACTTCATTAAATGCTGCGTTAAATAGAAACCACAATACACGCTTTGTATGCAGCGAGCTGCATTCACATAGAAAAATGGCTTGCACCATAACAGCTTTGAGTACGCATATCTGCGCGCGTCGTCGTGTCCCTTTAGTATATCTCTTTTAACCGTCGTCATTCGCATTCGCGTTTCATGACACATAACCATGAACTGACAATCTCACTTCTCTTCAGCTGTTTAACACGACGTCAGCTAAAAAAAAAAGCAAAATCCTCTCTGATGTCAGTAAACTTTCCGACGACGGTTCATGAAAAGGCCGTCTCAGTTTGGCGGCGTTGGACTTACTTATTTCGTTTCTTCTTTTTCTCTTCTTTTGATGGATGCATGAGGGTCCTCCGGAAGCAGGGTGTAGTCGTTACAAATAAGCTAGCGTCGCACGTAAGCGTTCAGTCGCACATGCACAGTCGGCGATGACGCCAGGGCGTGGGAGCAAATTCAGCTTCATCACGCCATCAAGCATGGCAGTGAGTGACGAGGGCGTTAACTAAGCACGCTTTAAGAGGACGGCCAGTTTTAGTTTCTATAATGACGCGTTCTCACGGCATTGGTTTCGTGCGCGCCGTAATTTTACCGGCGCGTTAAAGGGAGTCTCGGAAACAATGGCGTGAGGAGAGGCGATATGCGCACGCGTACTCGACACTCAGCTAACCACTCGGACGACGTTGTGATCTAGCCCAGAGGTAATCCGTGTGTATCAAGGGCGTAGCTAGGAGTTTATTTCCGGCTTTAAGCGGCTCTCTATATGTATGTGCGTTTTGTATGTGCACTTGTGTATATGTGTATACGAACTGCAATGGTTGGGGTTGGGGGGGGGGGGGGGTCACCCCCAACCACCCTTGATACCTTGCAGTCATGCTCTCTTGAGGCCCGTGTACTTAGATTTAGGTGCACGTTAAAGAACCCCAGGTGGTCAAAATTTCCAGAGCCCTCCACTATACGGCGACCCTAATAATCATATCGTGGCTCTGGGACGTTGAACCTCAACAATTATATATTGCAGTTGGTCTAGCTTGCCTTGAACACAGACCGGTGACGGCAGTAACCATTTTAAAATGTCGTCCTGACAAGTCATCGCGGATGAAGGCGACGAAGGCATTGCTAAAATTCTTGAAGGCTACAGACATGCACCAGCGGTGGTAGACCAATAGCATTATTGTGACTGTGAGGGGTTTGACTTTGCGTGTGCGCCCCTCTCCCTCTTTTTCTCTCTCTTTCTGTCTACCTCTAATTTCCTTATTCCTCTATCCCTTCCCCCAGTGTAGGGTATAGCATACCTGTTTTTCTAGACTGGTTAACATCCCTACCTTTCCTATCTCTCCTGTTCCTTTTTTTGCAGTTTAGCCTACAGCTCGTGTTTTAATGTCGACCCTGAAATTGCGGTAGAAATCCAGCGCCTCTTGTACTACCGATGCCGCTTGTAGTGGTGAGAGGTCTTCAGTCGCGCCACTGCCCGAGGCACCGCAAACAATCGTCATCCGTATATAGCCTGCATTCACACGTTTTAGGATGGTTCGGTTGGTTCGATCGCTCTCAAAACTTCTTCTCGCTGTCTCTCCCTCCACTAAAATATCACTCTGTATTCATATGATACGTACACAACGTCGAAAATATTTATGAACTACGGTATATATCACTGCTAACACTATAATGTCAAAGTATTCTAAGCTCACATTTTAATATATATCTTGCAGTTGTGTAGTGTATAAGAAGTGGTGACTGTTTATATCACTCACTTGTGTGACATGCATATTTATTTTTATTTCTCCGTGTAGGCGGTATAAAATGCTTTGTATTTTTTTTATGTTAACCGACGTTATACGTCTATGTGCCCGTGTAGGGTGTCCGAGTCCGTTCAAGCTGTTTGCGCGTCCTTTTCCTTCTCCCATATCACTGCTGCAAATAAAATTAAATTTCAATTAAGGCCCACTGCAAAGACTCACATACCCGACGCTGTCTAGCATAACCTAAAACTTCAAGTCTATTCAGCTCAACAAGTACCAGCTGTAAAGATTCCGATAGACAACCGACACCTGTATGGCGAAACTTTTCTCTTTTTTTTCACGTCACCTGCCGTCATCGCAGAGCCAGGCCTATGTAGTATTTCGGGCCACTTCCATTTTTCACCCCGGCTTCCGACAGGTGAGACACAACACACCGTCAGAAGGGCGTGCTCCCGATAGCAAACGAGAGTTTGTTAGATGAGCGCGCAAATTGTTTCTGGCACGTATACACACAGGGCGGCCGGAGCAAGGTGTATAGGCGCACACGTCGCACGGTAGAATCGATCTTCGTTAACATTCACGCTCAATATGGTAGTATAGCCGCGCAGTGCCGTTGCCATTACATTGAAAGAAAGCTCTCCGAATTCATCATTTCACCAACAACAACAATACTAGTTCATGTGTTTGTGTGTGTCGTCGCATGCGCGTTTCCATATCCTAAAAAGCGCAGTAAGCTTTCGGTCGACGTCACATCCTGCAGAGCGACGTGACCTGAGCAGAAACCTCACGTGACATCATTGGGAGGATGGGGGAGGGGGGGGGGGGAGGTGAAGAGTTAAGCTTCTACGATACTGAGGAAGAATCCATACTTACCGTTACTGTACGCTTGACACGCCAGAAGAGATGGAAAAAAAAAAAAAGGCCGGTTAAATGAATGTGGCGAATATTGCTGAGGGGAGGCATTTAGTAGAATAAGACAGAAACGTAATACAAGTATGCACTTTTTGAAATTATTAAATGGTACAGTAGGGTGTACGCGTTTGAGCTGGTTGGCTTATGATTACGAGAGAAAAAAAAAAAAACAGCTCTAAAAAAGACAGGACGAGGTAAGGACACAGACCGCAGTACTGCGGGCTGTGTCCTTTATTCTTCCTGTCTTTATAGCGCGATTTTTCTACTCGTAATTAAAGTTATACTGTATATTTCGTCTTGATTATAGCCTCTACATGATAGTTTGTACGTCTTACCTATGTGGTGCTGTACGGTTAAACTATACCATTCTCGGTTCCGGAACTACACGTACACGTCCGGACCGAGATCCGCGGAGCGTACAGAACCTTCTCAACTGTCTCGCTTGTTACTTAGTAGCGAGAGAGTTCAACGCTTGGGAAAGGCTGCTTAAGCCGAGCCCACGAAGCGAATCACGTACATACGTAGACCCGTACGTGCGCGCTTTAGATACAACTGCATTACGGACAAGTCAACCGCTCCCTCGTCTGAACCGCAGAGGGCCTCAGGCACTGCGTATGCATACACGCAAAGCTTTGAGGATCAAAAATATAGACAGCGAGGGTACCTCAAACATCTCCCAACTCGCTTCAGACACGAAGAAAGAGAGAGGATACGAGGCGAAAATCTCTCCTTGAGGCTTGACTGCGGAGCGCGAAACGCGATGGAGGAAATATTTAAAGAGAAAAAAAAAGTGAGCGTGTATCAAAGGACAGAGGCATGCGCTTGTGTCCCCTGGCTTCTAGAAGGGGGCAGCGTGGAAAGAAAATACAATATGTAGTATATATACAGGCACGAGGCCGTACACAAAGCGCTCGAGGGAGTATAGGGAGAGGGTGCAGCGCGCTCGCAGCACGGCTTCCTCAAAGGCGGGCGGCGGCGTTGAGGACGACGTCGACGTGTTGACACGCGGTACTCGACGGACTGAGCACACATTTGCTTTTGCTCGCCACAGCCGGGGCTTTTCGTTCCGGCTACCTCGCCGCTTCACACCGCCGCGAGACCGCGGCATAGCGCCTTTTGCTCCGAGAGCTAGGAGCGCTACATATATTCTGCACAAACGACACACCTCTTTCTTTCGTTTCATTTTTTTTTTTTTCGGCGTCGTCGATTTCGTGCCCAGTGGCGGCTGTGCCGGCTTTCTCACGAGTCAGCGGGGTTAACCGAGTAAGCGTCCGCGACAGACCAAGCGAATAAGAGACGCGTATATTGTACTTATTTTTTTCGAGCGAAGCTTGTTACCGGAGTTACAGATTTCTCTGGCGGCGTTGTATATATGCGAAAAAACACGGCGCCGGCGAATATTCAGACATGCGGCCCTCGAAGGTCCGCCACTCATTTGTATGCGCCGTTTTCTAACAAATGATGCTCTCTCGTTTGTGGGCTTGTTGGGCATCAGCCGTTTCTGGTATGGCAATTTGAGCTTGTATCGAGGTGGCTTGTCATTTCACGTTCCCGTGTTTCATTGTTGCCTGTATACGAACGCACGATGGTGGTTGTTGCCTTAAAAACTGAAATGTTGAGCTGGTAAACACGTGGATGAAGGTCCGATTCCCGGCATGGAGGAATGATAATGTAAGCAGGGAGAATTGCGCAATACGACAGAACTAAAGAAAAGAATGTGTAGGTCAATCACGCACACGCTATGTTTCGCGTACCCTCATTTTCCATGTAGGCGAAGGGGGTCTGAATTTTCTTTTATCGTACTATTTTGAACACGATGTCTTCCTCGGCATTCTTCCGCCTGTGCTCTTTCAGTGTATGCTTTAAAAAAGAAAAAAATAAGAGGGGGAAAGGGGGTAGAGTACTGCGTACTCTGCTAAGGGAGGGCTGTAAGCTCTATGATTTCGATCATTACTTCACCGAATTCAACGTGTATCAAGTACAAAGCTTCCTTACAGCTAGGCACTTTACAGAACCCAGTTGCATAAGCATGACAAAAAATGAGCATATGAATTGTGCGTGAAGCCACGAAAGTATTGCGCGACACTGGTTTCATTCTTTACTATCTTTAGTGTACTTACGTCAACGATTCTACGAAACGCGGTGCCCTACTTTTGACGCTCTGGCACTTTTTCTCCGCTTGAAGTGTGCTGTGTCACCAAATGCGTCGCGTGGGTCTTAGACGTCTAAGAGATGACAAGAAGAAGAAAAGTGTGGCAAGTGGGAGGGTCGAAACAACGTCGCGGCGTTGGGCCGAAAACGCGATCGGTAAAAGAAAAAGACACACTCGAAACCATTCGAGTGCGGCTTGAATCTCGCACAACGCATACGAAGTATAGAGAAGAGAAACGTTCTAACGGCTCTAAAGTCACAGTGCAAAGCAGAAAAAGAAAGAAAGAAAACGTTGGAAGGGGACCAAACGGGGTGCTGTAGAAAGTGTAAAACATCTCGGTTCTCACGGGGTTGCCCGGTCGGGGACTCGTGGGTGAAAGAAGACAAGTAAAAAAAAAGCGCGTAAAAACATTCTAACACGCGGCGTCGCTGCCGGGAAAGACAAATACGCGACGCGAAGCCGCTCCGAAACGGCGAACAGCGCGCAAAGCACGGCACTCACTCGCTCTTAACGCCACCGGCGTCAGCGCCACAGGCGCGTCGGTCTTTCCACGCCCGACCGACCGATGGCTTGAAGGCGCATTTCCCCCTTTTTTTAAGTTTTTACACTTGGGTTTACACTTGGGGAGCAGCGACGCGACAGCGTCTTCGCCTTCTTTTCGCGGTCGAGCGTGCAAGGCGACACAAATCCCGATTGCCTTCTTTCCCCGGAACAATTCATCCCCCCCCCCTCTGTTCTCTCTCTCTCTCCACCTTTCCCTCCTCTTTTTCCACACTCCATCCCAACTTCCTTCTTTTCCCTTTTACTCCCTGTATATTTCGTGTCTGGGTTTCGTCCCGCCGCCGTAGCCTGTCCCTCGAATGCATTCCATCGCCTCTCGCTCTCTCTCGTCACCTCCAGCTCTCTTCTTCTGGAGGTCTTCGGAGGTTTTATTGACACCCCTTATCTCTTCCCACACTCTGTCCCACGGTGCACTCACTCTTACCTCGCCTTCGCGGCACCTTTTCTGCCCAGCGAGAAGTTCCTTTCTTTTCCCATATCGCTCTTTGCTTTGCCATCGCTGTCGCGTCCCTTTCCGTGCGTAGTCCTCCGCTTTTGGTTCAATCCCTTATCGCGACTAATGTCGACCTCGGAAATCTTACCGCCTCCCCTCCCTGTTTCTTATCTCCCTCCCCCCTACTCCCACAATCTGATTTCTCGCCTCCCTCTGTAAAGCCATAATGCAAGCTTACCTTCCTTCTCCGCAGCCTTCTTATCCATGTTTTTCTCGTATGCATAGTGTAAGACCTCACACCCATCTTTCACTATTCTTTATTTCTCATCGGTACATGCGTTCTTTCTACACGCGCAGCGAGATGCCTCCTTCTGTATAGCCGGGTTGGTCCCGTTCCCCTTTCTCAATCGCCATTCGAGCTGGGCCGTTCTCCACTACAGTTAGTGCTGAGACACGCTCCCTAAATGGCCGCTGAAAATAGCGCCTCTTCCTCTCTAAAATCGCTTTCTTTTCTCTCCTTCTATCCACACTACAGAGCTGACCGAACTACGATAAAGCCCTGAGTGCCCCCATTTGTCATTGTTGCCACCGACAAACGAGAAAAGGAGAGAGCAAGCGTTGCGGGAGAGTTTGTAGCTGGGCTACTTAGGTATACACTATACGTAGTCGAGAAAAGCAAATAGCGGCGCGACGAAAGGGGCAAAGGAGAAGGACTCAGCTTCGGATGAAAAGAAATACAACCCCTTCTTCGCCGTTCCCTTAAGCCTGTTTCACATGCGAGCGACCGAGCGGCGGGGCCCGCAGCGATCGAGCGGCAGCAGGACGCTCGGACGCGGCTTCGTTTCACATGCACCGCTTTTGCGCGGCGCGCGCCTCTGCGAAGCGCAGTGATGGTTGTGGGAAGCGCCCGTTATCCGCGGGTTTCCTTTCTCCGGGCTCGCTTGTTTTGGTGCGCTTAGGTTGCAAGTTTCACCAGCCTTCTACTTCGGTGATCGATTTTCACGCGCCTAGACCTTGAATGATGAAAATGTGCAGTGTATCAGAGTGCAATTAAACAACTTCAGTAGTCACGTTTATTTCTGTTCCAGCTTTCTTTTTTTACCACGCAAGTCATGTTGCACGCACATACACTTGGCCATGGAAAAGCAAAAGAAAGAATTGGCTTTTGTGTTTTTAAGCTTTCACGGGGCTTTCGGTGGCTTTTGCTCTCGAATGCCGCGAGGCGTTGGTGCGCCGTCTGGGCCGGCAACCAGATGCAAGCGGCCCAGTCGACGATATTGTGTCTTTGTGAAGGAGCTCGTCCCTCTTTTTGCCCATGGGCATTCCAGTAAAGAGGCGGCGGCACTTGTCGTCATCGGGGTCCGTGACCATTCAAAAAAAGAAAACAGCAAACTTTTCGAACGTGCTGGGCCAGAGTGGTAAACAAGAAAAAACAGCATGTGCTGCGAGCTACAAGTGCGGAGTGCCGTAGGGTCCCCCTGACCGGACCTATGTTGGTGCCACGATTCGATAAAAATGCAAAAGAACAAAATGACACGTGCAAACGATTTGTCTGCTTTGACGGAAGCGCCGTAGAGGACAACAAAAGGAAAAGAACGGCACTTCTACACTGCCAGCTCGTTGCTGCGGATGTCGTCTGCTAGAAAACCGAGTTCCTCCCGGCGCGCGCGCGCCCGTTCCTCAACTCCACCCCTGCAGTCACGTGCTCCGCACGTCACTGCTCTCCCATTGGTTGATCATTGGTTGACCTTGGGCAGACGCGCTGCCGCTGCTGCCGCTAGCGAATTTTTCCAACTCCGGCGATCTCGACCGCTGGCGTTGCGAGCGTCCACTGGTCGCTCTAAAAAACCTGTTTTTGGGCTTCCGCGACGGCAGCCGCTCCGCTCTTGGAGCAAAATCGCTGCATGTGAAACAGGCTTAACTCCCTACGCTCGCCCCAGTATAGTGTTACCGGGGGTCCGCAGCTAGCGCCCGTTTGCGTCGGTGTCCCCTTACGCGGAGTAGTTGAAGGGATTTACACCTCCACTCCTTCCTTCCCGTCTTTAGTGATGTACCCGCTGTGTAAACGGACGGGACGGCTATAGGCACGTGTCCGCGGTGCTTTTGCATGCCCGTTTCTAGCCCGCCTGAGAGTGTATAAAGAGCCGCGCGCAGTGAGGCAGCGTATACGTATAGCTTGTCACACGCTAGACGTCTTTGTCACCTTGTCTATATACATACAGCCACTTTGGCTGCTTGTATGCGTGGTTCTCTCCGTCTGAGCGCGGGCTGGGGACGAGTTTGTTCGCTGTCGCATTGTAAGGGCTAAACCCAGTCCCGCGTGCGCGTCACAGGACGTCGCCGTGAGCACCATCGCGGCGCACGAAGCTATATACAGTCGCACCGAGTTTTGTGCAGTGTGTTCGAGCCCTCGTTCGCTTACCTGTTCGTTTCTTCGCTTTTGTGAAATGGCGGTCCGTCCGGAGACGATGTTGTTCACAGACTGAAAGGGCTCCGTCCACTCCCATTTTGTCAGCTGTATAAGTAGCGCCTTATCTGGTGTACGGTTCTCTCTCTTGGCGTCCGGAGCATACGCTCCAGACGCCATGGAAAGTGCGTGCCCCAAAGCGTGTGGGTTCCACGGTTGTTGCGTGAATCGATGTCATTTCCTTCAATAGTGGCGGCGCTTCGTGTTTTTTAATAACGAATGCGCAGTATTGATTGATCGCCCGATTTCGTTTCAACTCTGCTGTGCATAGTTTAGGCACAATCAATTGAAATCCAATCAATAACTGAAATAACTGTATTGCTTTATGATGTGGTTTAGATACGGTGATTAGCCGTTGATACCCGGTCAGTATGAGCTGACGATAGCAACCCATGATGTAGCTTTGGTAAGCAGTCACCACTGGTATTGAGGTCGGATTCAAAGCTGAAACGATTATACTGTAACAAGTTGCGATGATCTCGCTTACTTTTTTTTTTTTTCGGCTTGAATGATCTCGTATGGGCTGCAACGTCTACAAATATACTGATGGAAGTGTTCGTAAGCTTGTATTGTAAGAATGCTAGTATATTTTCAAAGGTAAATATGTCTGATTCTCATGTATACATGTAAATTGTTCTTTTGAAGACTTCTGTGATGTCCCATTGTCACATGCTACATTACCGTACAATGGTGCACCTATCATGCGCTGTTTCCTAAGAGACTCATTATCTATTATGAGATATTAACGATAAATATATTATCTGATATCTATACCAAGTGCAACACCACGGCAAGAGTACCGGATTGTAAACTGTTTCATTCTTTTTCTCGCAGGTAAGCCTGGGTCTCAGTACCATGTTTTGGTGCCGTCCCCCAACGTCGTGAGGTGTGGACACTGCAGTGATCAAACCATCCTGGTTCGCTTGTGGATTATTTTAGCGTCTTTCATGTGCGTCACGAAAAGGTCTGTGTGGTTCTTTTTTTTTTTTTTTTCTGAAATGCTGCAACGCGTCGTCAAGGGTTTAACTGAGACACTCCATCGCCCCTTTGAAAATAAGAAATGAGAAAGGTGCATCGTTAAGCGCAAACTGAGAAAATCTCCCAAACGTGGCTCACACCACTTAATATCATTGTCTGTACGGAAACAAAAGAAATGCAACAAAGGAATGGCTTCACGATTGTCGTGGCGAGAAGAGAAATATATTGACCTGAACCCAACCTCTTTGTTCCTTTGTTGCGCTTGTTTGTGTTCCCCTTCTGTGTCCCGTTAGTTTGCGCTGCCAATATTTCAGTATGAACCTATACCAACTTGCCCGCCTTTCAACACTTCTGCTAAACCATCTCAACGTATAAGGCAACCCAACCCACCACTATAGCCAACACAGAAGTGCTATAAGCGGCCGTCAATGCATGGTGTCTATGAAATTCGCTGTATATACACAAGATGTAAGCCGTTTTTTTTTTTTTTTTGCTCCTGATGTTTCGAAATGATTTCAACAAATTCAAGCTCGGTGCGTTCATTTCCGCAGTTTTAAAGCATCCGGCAGATTCGGCACCGATGCGTATCAGGTGGTGATATCCACGTTTCAGCGATAAAGCTTAGCTTGGCATGTAAAGCCCGGAATTACATTGCCATTAATGACTATTTCTATATCGCTGCTCACCTGATACTCCACTGCGACGAAAGCTGGAGGGCGCGATTTTCACTTGCTCCTGTTTCGGAAACGCTGCACACAATTGCGTGGAAATTGTGTACACCTCGCGCTATCCTTCCAACACGGCGTTACATTCCTACTTCACGCCTTCGCCATTAATTACCGTCTCTTATTGATCTGCGATTGCTCGGCTCCGGCTTGGCCGTAGGAATAAAAGCGTTACACTACGGCACTTGGATCGACCACATAGCGAGGTCATCGGCCGCCCTTGTCAAGTTCGAGGTAAACGACGTCGGGCCCTTCAAGCTCGCTAAACGAGGTCCTGAAGGTCGATAAATAGGTGCAGCAGCAGCCGCCTCCTTTCTAATCAGCGGTGAAGGCCTTATAGAGTGACGCGTCCGCTTTATTGCGCACGGCGTTCAAAAGATTCCAGCGCTTCGGTGTATAGACTTTTATATCCACCGGCAGCGTCACATTTAATGAGCTCTGCTGCTATCTATTCGTGGGCCGATATGCGAATCTATATAAAGACGACCTCCCGCAACGTTGGAGAGTCAAGCCATCAAAGAGTTCTTTCGGCACGCGAGGCCGAAAGTTTGGTCACCGTGTACGTCTTAGACAGCCATAAGCTAACCCATTGATATAGGCGAAAATGGGGAGAGGGGGGCTGAGGGATGTCACTATGACCATGCCTCGTGGCCGTCTTTCACAAGAAGCTGATCGCTGAAAGATTGGCTTGGCTTCTTAGGGCTAAAAAAAAAAAAAAGAGTTTAGTAAGCGCGAGATGGAAGGGTCTCAGGGGGGTGGTTTGTTTACTATCACAATACCCCTTGGCCGTCTTTCACACGAAGCTGACCACTAAGAGGTCGGTTTGACTTGATAGCGTTGACAAAAAAAAAAAAAAAAATTGGTATATGCGCGGGAAGGAAAGGGTTCAAGTTACGCTCTTCAGATTCTTATGCCCTTTTGCAATCTGGCATTTTCACTAGCGACGAATGAGAAGGGGCGGATGTGTTATAATGTAATCCAGCGCTCTTTCTCCCCCGATTACTAATAAGCCAAGCGACCGACCGGTTGCGGTGTGCCCCTATGTATATGTATAGCGTCCCGCAAGCGCAACATCAGTGCCTACTCGGTCCTCCTCGCGGTTTCGGGGGTCTCTCAACGTGAGAAGGGGGTGTGGTTGGGGCAGTCTTCCCTTTCTTTTTTTTTTCTTTGAGGGTGATGGAGGATGTACACACACACACACGCACACACAGCGCGAGAGGCACCTCCCTGTTTTTCTTCTCTGGCGGCCGCACCTGAGGCGCCCCCCTGCGGCTAGGGGGGCCGTCCCTGGGCGGAAACCGGCCCCCCCTTGGGGGGGGGGGGGTAGTGGCCTCGGCCTTGGCGGCGCATGTGATCAGCCCGCCTACCTGTTTGTTGGCCAGGTGAGCTGCGCGTACAGGCGGAGGAGAGGCGCTTTTGGCCGTTGTACCGCCGCCGGTCCTTTTTTGAAAATATATTCCGCGCATTTAAATGAAGCCTAAATGAGCGTCACCCGCTGCGGTGAGTCAGAGGCTATGTGGAGAGAGAGAGAGAGAGAGATGGAAATAGAAAGACAAGGAAGTTAGTTTGCTACCCCAAGCTGAGGTAGGGTGAACTGTTAACAATAAGTATTAGGAAAGGAGGAAAAAGAAAGAGAAAAGTCAAGCGGTGCACTGACGCACACAACAACGTTCATTTCGCTGTCACAGATGGTCGCATAGCTATGCCATTGTTGGAAAGCACACCAATTCTTTCATGGCCGCACTGAAGTTGACGGTCGATGCCATGGTCCCAGAATGTTTTTCTTTTTCTTTTTTTTAATCTTCGGTGACTGCACTGTCGTCCATGCAGTCTAAACTGACACGCATTGTGTCTTTCGTCGTAAAAAGAAATGCATGGTGTCCCGCCATATCTGATGGTCCCTTCACGATCACAAACGCTGCGCGCAACACTCTCCGTTATGCCGATACGGGAACAGTAGGGGCCTGTAAAGGGGTATTCAGACGGGGGAGAAATGCTCGGGGGGTAAAGGCGGAGCCTAGTGACGTCAACTCGCGAGGAGAAGTCGCCACAAATGCCCCCCACTCACACGGACGGGGCGAACGGAGGGGGAGACCAGTGTTACCAGACTACTCCTGTGGCTTGTACCGCCCGTTTCACCAGCTGCTGACGACGATGACCCCAGCTACAGATGACCCCAACTGCAGACTGGACACCCACTGCCGCTCTCTGCAGGAGCAAGTGCAACAATGTGGCCAAACAAGAGCCAGAAATTCCGCCACATCCCCCACCGCCGGGGGATTGTTTGTCCTTTCGGGGAAAACGTCCCCGTCTCCTCCGAGGAGGCGCGGGGGGGTCACGCCCACTCGCTAATCCGTGACGTCGTGGTCACGTGATCCGCAACCCCCCCGTCTCCCCCGAGCATTCCTCCCCCGTCTGAATACCCCTTAAAGTGGACATCCCCATCCATAATTAATGCAATAATGTTGCTATGATAGGTACTGTATAGCACGTAGCTCTGCAGGTTAACGTCGACCACCTGCGATTCGTTGATGCACAAGGGCGTTTTTGTGCTCTATCACCACCAATACGCTGCAGGGAATCGAACATGCTACCTCTTGCTCAAGAGTACGCCGTAGCGCACTACCGTGTAGTTCTTGTAGCTCCTCTGTTGCCTTGTGACTCAAACCGCATGAATAACTCACTCACTCACTCACTCACTCACTCACTCACTCACTCACTCACTCACTCACTCACTCACTCACTCACTCACTCACTCACTCACTCACTCACTCACTCACTCACTCACTCACTCACTCACTCACTCACTCACTCACTCAATCAATCAATCAATCAATCAATCAATCAATCAGATTTTGACGACGGTGACTTGTCAACCCCCTCGCTCCCCCCCCCCCTTGTTTTTTTGATCACGTTCATTCAGAATAACCAGAAATCTAAAGGTTCACATGAAGTATATTACGTGCCAAACGACAGAGGAATGTAATAAAGCATAGGCATGAGCTGCAGCAAGCGCGTAGTGTTGAAAGCTCCGTGACAGCAGATTGAGAGTTCTCCACATAACAAACACGGCGGAATTAAACCAACAAATGAGCCCAGAAAATAATTGTAACAGTGCACATAACGAATGAATCGGAGAAAAATAAAGCGCTGCCGGTTGTCACATTTCGTATTGTCAGCAAGGGAACACGCGACGCGCTGTCATTCATTCAAATGTAAATCTTGTTTCGACTTTGTAATGACTCAGTCATGCAAATATGTTCCGGTATTATTCTCCGTTGCTGCTAATATATGCATACTCTGATGCTGTTTGCACGGCAAACGACTCCGTTGGAGGCAGCGAACGGCACGCAGAGAGATAGATTCATTATTGACTCAAACGGAAGTATCACTGAAAAAAAAAAAGAGAATGAGACAGAGAAAGAGTGTAATGATCTCCGACTTAGCCATACCGCGTCCTCGAACGGTCTGTACAACAAAGTAGTCGATTTCAGAAAGGCTAATGGAAGTGGGCGATGCTGATGACAAGCCTTCTATCCGATTCAAGGCACTATATATAATCTCTATTTTCATTTCCGGGATGTCTCTGTTTCGCTTTCCTGTCCGTAAGGCCGATGACGCACAGTGCACGTGTGTTGAGTTAGGAAAGCGTCAGCATATTTATAGTTCGGGATCAATGCTCAGAATTCGGTTTAGTCCTTCGACGTTTCGATCGAAGCATCGAGGAGAGCAGACAGGCTAACGAAGAAGCAGACGACACAAACGCAGACGATACGAGCTCTGATGTTATCCGGGTTATTGTTAGTCGCATGTTCAGTGCATGCGCGAAAAGGCTATTGGTCCTATTGGTCATATTGCCCAACTATTGATCCTATTGATCCGAGACTAGCCCCGCCATGGATCATAATGCATCGTCAGTCGCCCGTCTGTTGTGTTTCACTGCTGAATTTCTCTAAATGTTTGAACAAGTCTGCGTATATTGACAGGAGATATGGTATGCAAATGTTCTCGGGAACAGGCGAAAGCAACGCTTGTGCTGATCTGACTTCAGCTGTCTCCAGACATTGGAAGCTGTCTGGACGATCTATATATTATCGCGGTACGCATCCGACATGCGTTCGTTCTCAGTTTAGTTTGCGGTTCGATATCGAGAGCTTGCATGACAACGCGGGTCTTCTCATTTGCATATCAGATGTCAGAATTTCAAACTGTCCCCGCAGCGCACATGAAGGACTTTTCATCATGTCTGTATGGCCGAGTGACGAGGTCGGGAAGTTTGCCCGGAATAATATTAGTGACGGTGGGGCTTAGCAAGAGCGCTACGTAGGAGAACGTTAAAGTTGGAACTGTGCTCTATGCGTATTTAATTCGAATGAATAAGGCGGTGATTCTGACTTTGTGTAGGTATGTCAGCTGGCCCACAGTGTGCACGGAAAACAGTATCGAGATAACGCAACGATTCTTCATGACACATACTGCCCTGAACGCTGGAAAAGCAAGGGAGGAATAGAAACTATAGCGAGAGGAATTGTTTCGTATAATACAGGCCCAGTAAACCATCCGTAAAATATAAGGACATTCCTTTTCACGGACGGCCCTGAGCACTGCAGGGGGATGAGAAAGGGAAAAACACTCCCAGGGTCTCTTACGCATTCGCCTTCTTCTCTTTCTCCTCAGTCAATGTATTGTTCTTACACGCCCCCCATCCCCCATCCCTTCACTTCGAAAGTTTTCTGCACCTAACGTGGTTTTGCACTGCCTCCAGGATCGGAGGCAAGCTTTCTGAACCTTACCTGGTTTTGCACTGCCTCCGTGATCGGCCCACCTATGACCAAGCGACGATGTCATGGGATGACGTCATCTTGTGACGTCACGTTATGTGCCGCATTGATGACGTCATAAACTTCGACGATCTGTGACGTCATCACGTGGTGATTTTTTTTTTGCATCACTTGTGTTGATGCCGTGCATGCCGAAGGTCAACTTTCGCTTTTGATGAGGCAGCTATAAATAAGGCTTTCACCTTAACAGAATCCATAGCGAAAGGCATGCTTCCATCACACAGGCCCATTATACCGTCCGTATTACGAGATGGCCCGCGTACTTCTGATAGGCGCGATGCTTTGAGAGTCTCATTTATCTCCAAAATGTTTAGCTTTACTTTCAAAGAAACAGGCGAAGAAGGAAGGCCGTCTACTATACGTTGCCATCTAACGGACCCTGCATGACCGAACATCATAATCGAACGTATATATGCGAGTTTGGCTCTAAAATACGCGGCGAGGGAGGGAGGTCATATGCGCTTTTACCATACCTAACGCGCGTATTAGTGCTCCGTCATTGCACACATTTGATGTTGGAGCTTCGCGCACCGTTACGAATAGCCCATACTATTCCCGGAACCTAGTTGATTGCGCGCTCCGCTCATATATAGCGTTTTTTGTCTCGCGCTCGGTTGCTCGTTCCGATTTTATTCGGTCGCTCTCCCTCCTTTCCCATACACTCGCATCACGCACTCAAATTCCCCACTCGAATCATGGATTCAATAGAGAGGAAAACCGACCCAATAGGCTTTTCCCATTTTGTCCTCCTCGTTCCATTGCTCTATCTTTCTCTCATGCCTACATGGGGAAGCGTGCGTGAGCGGAAGAGGCTGCAGGTGCCGCTGCAGGCTGCACACACTTTCGTGTTCGACAGACCGGAAACGTGATTCGGCCGCTCTAGCTGCCCTCTTGTTCTTCCCATTGTGATCTGGCCGGGCCCTAACCTAGTTCCCCAGTGGTGTCGCCATCACTAAAGTGGATCAAACGGGGATTGACTCAGCTTCGAGGCTCTGAGGGGTAAAATCGATCCCTCTCACCATCCTCCTCTTTTGTTCCTTTTTTTTTTCGTACACAGGGTCGTCTGATGCATTTGTGCATGGCTCTTCTCCGCAATCACGAGGTAGAATCCAGAATAAAGAGAAAAAAAGCTTAAAATGGGCTGCATCGTGTTAGGTTACGTGAAGTTGGATCGGGTTAGGTTGGAGAGGGTTGGGTTTGGTAGGGTTCTCTTTATCTGGGTTAGGTTAGGTTGGGCTGGGCAGGGTTAGGTCAGCTGATGTAAAATCTAGACCATTTTGCATTTCTTCCTTTCTGCATACGGTCGCTCCTCTCTCTCTCTCTCTCTCTGCCCTCGCGCGTTGCGATTCACTGTCTGCTTTGTGTTGGATTCATTGCGAAAGTTCAGTTGTTTCGTTAAAAGTCCTTCCAAACTGCTGCTTTTTAACTGTCTGGTTGTTCTGTGTTATTCACTGTTTTTCTTTTGCGTTTCCTCTCTAAGCGCTAGTTTTTCTCTTGGGTCCCGGATCGGTTGATGTTTTTCCGTGAAGCTACCTGAAGCTATACACGGCAGCAACGGTGCCCGCATTTCTTAGTAAGCGCAACTTCCGCACAGAGCAAAGACTTAAGCAACCCTATACGAGACACTCGTGAATCTTTCTACTATACTCTGAGAAAAAAAGAAGAGTCCTTTGACACCTTTCGGAGAGTCCTGACTTTCCACGTATATAACTTACTCTCTTTGGAGATCATTACACTCTCGTCGGAAGAGTCGTGTCACCCACAAGAGAGTCAACGTGACTATTTAAATAGAGTGATATATGTGGCAAGTCAGGACTATCCGAAAGGAGTCACCCGTACTTTTTTTTTTTCTTAGAGGGTGTAAACCGAGACGCAACTCTCATTGAGCTAGTTGACACTCTTTCTTCCCCACCTGGCACGCTTGGCGCGGTCAGGATAAGGTCAGAGCTTGAGTCAGCGTTGCACGCCGCCTCAAGAAGAGCCGGCTCTAGGCTATAGCTTCGACGTAAGTGTGACAGCTGGGCGACAGTCCCCTCCGCGCACGCATGCACGCACCCCGCCGAGAGACGACGATGCCACCGTAATTTGCGTCCCAGGCGCGCCCCGGGCACAAGCGGAAAGGAGGAGGGAAAGCCTGCTTAACAGTGCTTACGCCAGGCAGCGCATAATCTGTCGCAGAGAGAGAGAGAGAGACAGAAGGAGAGAGAGAGACTGCAACGGGTTCCCAGTCCCACTTCGCTAAAGCAGTGCAGGCCGCTGCTGCGTGGCCAGCCGAGTGTACCGCGTGCGGTCACTGCTGCCGCTCTACGCCTCCGGCGCCGGCTGGTGATAGTAGTAATAAGTTGATAATAATACTAATAACCGTCGCGAGTGTCGTGGATGTCGTGCTAGCTAGCCCGGGCGTGCCCCCTTCTTTTCGCTTACTATTTTTTCCTCTGTCTGAGATGTTTTGTTTTTTTTTCGATTTTGTGGCTCTTGTTCGCGCAGTCCGCTTCGGCGATGACGGCAGCAGCGTCAGCTTTCTGTTATGATATCTCTCTTTGCTTTTTGCTTCGAGTATCGTTACACGCAAGGTTACCTTCGTCGCTCCTATAGCCTGCCCACCCCACACCTTCATAAAAACCGGCTGACGATTCTGCGGTTTAGCTCATCTCCATAATCGGAGGCCGCCCAGAATCACCTGTGTACACCTGGCAGCTATTGCGTGAACAGCGAATACATAACGTGAAAACTGTGTATTGTATACGAAGAAGAGAGCCTTCTGTGTGTGGATAGATATAAAGCGTCAGCGTTGAAGCCTCTATACGGCTCGTACAACAACCCGCACTGTGACACTATAACTAGTGTTGTTTGCTAATGGATGACGTAATCCATGTTTCGTGAGTGCAGATGCGTGCCTCGTTTTCTTTCCTTCTGATGTTTCTGTTGCACAGATATGCTGTGGCTCAATAAAGGTGGTGCTCGTGTCACCCTTATACGACAGCCAGGTTTCAATTGCCATGCATCGGGTCTTGTAATGCGCATTTTGCTGTTTGTTCTGAAGGCTACGACATCGCGAGGTCGTTGCGTAATGATGAGCTAATCAACTTTGAGTTGAACGGACATACCAGTTTTCGTTAGCTGCGCGTGAGGTAATCGTAGATGCCGCAAACTGTCACGAAAAAGTTTAATTAAATTTGGACTTTTTACATGCCAATAGGTTACACGCCAGGGTGGGGAACCCTGCGTTCATTTTGGCCATCTGGGATTCTTTAAAAACAACCGCCTAAATCAAGGTACACAGATGTTTCTTGCTTTTCTCCCTATATCGAATGGGGCCGTAGTGGCCAGGAGTCGAACCCGCGACTTCGAACTCAGCCACTCGACACCTTAGCTCTTCAGCTACTCGGTGGGGTTACTCGGTGGGCTATTGTATCCATGTAAATCCACCGTGCACTCTTAATCGATCTGGCGTAAATTGCTTATAAGGAAACGAAAACTTTTGGTCTTGTTGCCCGGCTATAGCCGGCACTTTAAGCAGGAACTGATTAGGAATGTATGTCATGGCGTTGTGCTAAGAACATGATGTCACCGTTTCTACTGCAGGCCGCGTTCCGATGGTGACGAAAATAAAAATAGCAACTGCTCCGTTCTTTCGGCACATTTTAATAAAACCCCAGGTGGTCAAAATCGAGCCCTTCGTTAAATATATGTATTGCGTGCTTTATAGCCGATCGGCTCTTTAGCGTGCACCTAAACCTATAGGCACACGGGTTTTCTTTGCATTTCGCCCCTATAAAAATGCGACCGCCGTGGTCGGGAAACGAATTCGCGTTCTCGACATCCTAGGCTTTTACAAGAATCATTTCTCAGTTTTGCAAGTCGTGACGTCAAATTGACGAGGTTATGAAACGCCGCTTGCGTCTTTGCAAGCTCTCTTGTGTATAGGTCTAGTGTATAGTACCTTTCATTTCTCTGTTACGTATATGAAGCAGCGACGTTAGCAGCCCCAGGATTAAGCGCATTCGTTACATAATCTACTGCACGTTATAAGCAGGGTACAAGTGTGAGCAAGCGAGAAAGGCTTACGCTGTGAAAACTCGGTTGACCTCGATGTCAGTGACCGTGCATGTATAGCTGCCCCTTTTAAACCAGCGCTATTTTTCACTCGGTTCGACGGGGGCATGTTTTTACTATCGCAGGCAAGCGGTTTGAAGAAGAGCGCGCGCGCTTATAAAAGGGCGATGCACAAAGGCGGGCGTTAAATTAAAAGCGCCGTGCGCTTCGAACCAAAGAAGTACCTGCCACCTCGGGGCGTTAACCTCGACGATTATTAGGGTGACGGTTTCATGTTTTTCCCGCAGGAAAGAAAACCTTTTGACCTTGAATAGAAAAGGAGGCGGAGGGGGGGGGGGATATAAAAAATATGATGACGCCTTCGGCATGCGGCTATTCAAGTTGAGAGGAGCTTTCTTTTCTTTCCTTTTTTCACACCGTGGCGGATATTCTGGCAACCGGAATTTCGCTAGACGCATGATTGCGACAGTTTCGTCGTAGGCCGGGTGTTAAAGATAATTTTGATCGATGCTGGCCGCGCGCACGCGCGCTTTCGAAGAAAAGAAGACCTTCGCGACTCCCGGTAAAATTAAAAAAAAGATGGTGAGGAGGAATACTGAGCCTGAAACAAAAGGGTTGACCGCGGAGCGGAAGGCCGGTTTCCTGTTATTGCATTTAGGGGGGGGGGCGAACTTTTTTTCTTTAATTTTTCAAAAATTAAGCAGTCTCGAATCTATGTATATGTATAAACAAGAAGGGCTGAAAAGATGCGAAAGGCAAGATGTATTACACCTCGGCCCGTATCTCGCCTATATTAAAGTCAAGATGTATTACATCTCGCCCGATACACTATAGTTATCTGGAGCGAAAAGTGTACACTCGACTGACACGGATAAGTGCTCTTTCGTGACGCGTCGTGCGCTTTGACGAGCTTTGAGCTGGCGAATACTTTTTAATGGGCATGGGGGGGGGGGGGGGGGGGACTTAAGGAATCTTTTTTTTTTCCTTGCTCTTTCTACACTCATCTCTCTATTATCTCCTGCAAGGGTGAACGACCTCTCGAGTGGTTGCGTCGCTAGTGCTTACCTCTCCTTTAGCGCTTTCGCTATAGAAATGCCAAGGCTTTTGTGGGGATAACAGAGGAATTGAGAGAAAGAGTTCAATAACAAGCGCACGCCGGCGCTGCAGCTACTTGCGTTGGATTGCCGCAAACGCTGATGGATTCCGTTTACATGGTAATAGTAACGTTGCGTATACACGTTACGAAACGTAGTTTTTTTTTAATGAAACGTTGCTTATGAATGAAACTTTGAAACGTTTTAATGGAAAGTTGCTTATCGTGTAATAAGCAAGAAAAAGAAAACATTATGCAACGAGGCACATTGCGCGTTCTTGCAAATATAGAAGGGGTAATTTAGGAATGTCACGCGCTTCGCAGCCCGTATTCGCAAAAAAAATCTTACACTAGAAATTTTCGTAAGAAAACGCAAATGCAGCCAATCCTGACCTTGGACATAGAGCGACGATAGCTGGTCCCATGGCAAATTGCACTTACGAACGGAAAGCTTTGCGAATTCGGCTTGAGTTTTCAGTTAAGTCTTTTTAGTAAAGTCTTTGTTCAAATGATCACTTTCTTGCGGTAGTATAGCCTACAATGCACAAAAACGCAGCGACACGGCAATCATAAAGCAACCCACAGTCCACTGTAATCTTTCCAAGAGCGAATCAGCTGTAAGTCCAAAATTGGAATTTCTGCGACACCAACACCTGGACATCGCGCCGCAGGACATGCGATCGGCATTGGTTTGCCCGACTATAGACCACCTATCGAAAGACGCGGGTTCGATCCCGGACGCAGAGGTCGCATTTCGATGGAGGCGAAGATGCTAGATGGCCGTGTGCTTTAGATTTAGGTGCACGTTAAAGAACCCAAGGTGGTCGAAATTTACGGAGCCCTCCACTACGACGCGCCTCCTAATCATGTCGTAGTTTCAGCACGGAAAACACCAGAGGTTATTATTATTAGGGCATCTATTGTCACGAAGCTGCATTCTTTGACCGCAAAGCAAGTTGCATTGTTCTGTTTTGTCTTTGTTGCTTGGTGAAAACCGTGTTCCGATCCCTTTTTCTTTCTTTTTTTTTTTTTGGCTGCGTCATGTATATTTAGATCCATCGCGACATATTCCGGACACCTGTTACTCTCGGAGAGACAGCGAACTTCTCATTCGGCGTAGCCTTACGGCACGACCCTCTTTGAACGTTTGTCGCGATTATACGAACAGGACAGCCGAGGCCTATTCAGCGTGCTGCACGGAACTAGCCCATAAAGTAGAGTGGCTCGTTCGTGTGTGTACAGAAGCCGGACGTGTGTGTGCGCGTAGGGGCGGAAGAGTAGCCGAGAGAAAGGACGAGGAGAGAGAGAGGTGGTTTCTCGGAGGCGGTGCGACCGCTGCCGCAATTAGGCGCGACGAAGGCGCCGCTTGAACGCCTGGTGGCGGCGACGTCTGCCGACCGGCACGCGTTTAAATGGCGCCGCCACCGCCAGAGACAGTGGCGGAGAAGCCCAATTAGGCCCGGCGGTGACCGCGGCGTCTCGCTTGAGCGAACGACCTGCCTCCTTCTCGGGGACGAGGCCCGTCTGGTCTGCCGTCGTCGTCACACCGGGGTCTCCACCCGATCGGGACGCACCGGTCGCGTCGGTCGCGCCCGTCTACGTCTCAAAATACATCCATCTTTTCCAGTGTACGCGATATTATGGGAGGCATTGTAAAGGAACACTGAGCTAGTTTCAACTGGTCAGCTATTCTCGACCACGACCACGAATAACCGGCTGTGGTTATTGGGTGAATGAAGACAGATGCGATAAAACATCACTTCAATTCATACTTAACACAGGCCTTGCAGCAGGCATACTATACGAGCGGATGTTATACAGTCGGATGTTATGCCCTAGGGCAAGTCTTAATCGCATTAAAAACAATAAGGCTATGCTCTCAATACTCTACTTTCGTTCGGAGAAAGCCAGCTGGCAACCCTCGACCAGGCCCGGCGAGCAGCAGAACCCAGTGTGGCCCTGGAATAGGGGCTCCACCTATATCCAGTCACCATGTAGGCATCAATAAAGTTCTTCTTTCGTTAATCACTCGATGAGTGGCGGAAAAATGAAGAACAATTTTCCGCTCCTAGCAGTTAGTGTCAGAACCCTGTATTCGTGACGTCGATGGGCCGTCACCGATATCGAAGCGTTATTTTAATGTTCAGCGAAAGCTCTGTGTCACGTTAGCCAACCAGCAACGTGGAAAAGTAGACAGGCCGCATGTATCGTTCAACTCGGATCACCCTCCACGCGACGCCTTCTGAGTGGGGACTTCACGGAAGGATTAACAGCGTACAGTGGGCGAATCCTCCTCCTTTCTTTGGTACACTTCATTTTCAATTGTCCTTTTATTTTGAGCATTGGCAACAACAACAACAACAACAACACCAGAGCATTTCTTGCGCAGTGCCTCTTAGACCTCCCAGAAGTGCGAACTTTAGTGTAAATAAAACCCACTTCGAGAAGCTTTGACCTTTGGGCAGTTTATTACGAGCGCTTTATCTTTATCTGGCTGGTAGCTATGGTGACGGCGCAGGTCGCTGTTCATTGGCTCTGCATTGTCAGCACTCCTATTAGCGAGCAGCTAACGAGAGATGAGGTATAGTGGTAAGAGGGCGCCAACAAACAGGCAGTATCAGGCCTACAGTTGGGAAATAAGGTTCTCCCATTGCAGAGGATAGCCTATTTGATCGTGTGACGCGACACTGTTCTTAGTCATGAGCGCTGGCACAACGGCGCCGTGCGCTTCGTTTGTCGTACTCTGCCTCAGCACTTAGAGACACTGCCGTGAAGTTTATAGACTTTCAATTTCGTAAGTGATGCAAACTTTATTGTTTCTGTCACTTCAGCGCCATTAATGTAGTTTTAAATAACATTTGCAGTTCTCTCACTGTTGTGCAGCCCTTAATGTACCTGTGCTATGTATTAACGTCTGCCGCATAACCAACATTAACAACATCGGTGTATCGAGGTTAGCGTCAAATCATTTTCATGTTGAGGAGATAGAGCTACATATTTACGCGGCGAAAATTCTGCGTGTCATCGTGCTTTTGGCTTGGCCGCTGGTGAAGGTGGGCAAACGCAATACGTAGTAAAAACTATGTGCGTCATGCTTCGTCACAGAACTGCGGAGCAGTGCAGTGCAGCCACCGCTCGGGAGATACGAGGAGCGGAGAATTGTACATAAATAGCGTTGTATCTGCACTTACGCTGCGCCGTCATTCGTCGGTGGGGCTGTTTCGTCAGTGACAACGTCACCACGCAGTGTGACAAGATTGTTTTGTTTCTTTTATCGTACTGGTGGCCTGGTAGAAAAGTGCACGCACGATCAATGGTGTAAAAGAAGACACGACCAGGCTATAACTAGTCTCTTGCTTTTTTATTTTTTTCACGTGCATTACTTCCCAAGGCCCTCAATTCACCGCGTATCTAATTGCATCCTGTTAATTTACGATTCGGTTCAAGCAAGCACCGAAAATCGTCACAGTCGCGTCGCTACTAGACTAGGAACGGATTGCTTGATAGCACAGGCGCACCTCTGTGACCCTTTCAGGCTCCTGTCGCATTGCACGCAACTATAATAATTTAAGCACAGTAAATTATCGGGCATCATTTTTCCCTAACAGCTAAGCATCTCTTTTTGGATCAGCTATAGCGTTCGCGGAGAGCATTATACAAGAAACGGGCCGCGGCCATTCTTTCGTCCTCGCGCTGTCCGCGAAGCGGTCCCGCTCCGCGGCTCAGGCTTCAATGTCCCGGATAAAAAAAAAAAAAAAAAGAGAGACGGGAGGCATACTACAAAAAGAGAGAGAGAGAGAGGTGTATCCTTGCTCGCCTTCAGAATAAACGAAAAGAACAAGGACGAAAGAGAACACAGCTTTTTCCTCATTTTTTTATCTTAATTTTCTGTCTTTTGTGCCAACGGCCGTCTTCAATCTTTAAACGGATAACGATGTCCGCGCCTCATATGTTAGGCAACGCGATAGGCAGCCGGGGATCAGGCCAGACAGGCGGGCACACAAATGATAGCGAGGGTGAGGGGGCGGGGGTGGTGGTAGAACACGAAGGATGACGAAGTAAAGAAGGATACGCAAAATAAACGGAAGGTCTCTCTTTTTCTTTTCAAACAGAGTTTTCCTTTTTGCCTCCAGTGCTTCCTCCTGCCGTAGCGTGTTCTACCAGTGAGTTCAAAAAAAAAAAAAGAAAGGAAAGAGAGAAAGTGCTGGGCATAATGTCAACTTAATCTGCAAAACGAGGAAGCTAGATCCTTCGCTTATAATGGCTCTCCCTGGATCGATGATCGCCAAGCGCGTGCCAGGATCAAAGGAAGAAGCTTCAAGCCCTCCTTGCCTTCTTTTCCTTTTTTTTTGTCCGGCGTTATCTTTTAATTTTTTTAACCTTCTCTGTTATATCTCTTTTTATCTTGTTCTTATACGTTATACGCGGCGTCTTGGCTTTTTGAAGGGCGGGAAGAGCAAGAAACACCAATGAAAAACTTACATAAAAGAAAAAGAAGAAATCTGAACAGTTTTCTTCGCTCGCCTTGTGGGTATATATGCGGAAATCAAAAGTGTGCAGATAGAACGAACGAAAGTTGAAACGATGCCGCTTTACGGGTGACATGGATGTATACAAATGGAAAGATATAGACATACAGGATAAGCGGAGTCCTCTACAAAACGATAACATATACAGAAACAGATTGCTGCTACTGGCAGGCAAATGGCGGCTGCTCCACACGGAGCTTTAAGATATATAGATAAGAGGAAGCAGAGGTAAGAAATTTGTTCGTGAGGAAGCGTTTGACAATAGTTGATATAGATCTTTTGTTTGACGTGCGCAAGGCGGATGTGTTCCTTTCCTGGTTTTCTTATTCTTCCTGCATTACGTCCCTCTTCATGCAGCTCTTGTATGAAAAATGAGATTTTCTGGAAGTGAAGCACGTGCAGACAAACACACACGCGAAAAAAAAGGGGGAGGGGGGGCCGCTGACACACAGAATTTATTCTTTGTGTTTTGTTTCCTTCACCTACATGTCTAGGTACCGCATTGCCCTGATTCCTGCAGACCCGCATCTCGCTGATAGAATCCCGCTGCTGTATAATAATGGAAGTACAACGAACGGCGTACTCTCTATGGCCACGAATGAAACATGTGTGGGCGTCGGGTGATTCGCGTTACGCTCTTCGTGTAATGCATTGCAAAGTTTCGTTTTCGAGGTTTAGTGAAAGTGTTTGACCATCAAGTCTATAGTAGTACACAAGAAGGAGAAAAGACACTGACACATGTATACTATACGCCAGCGTTGCGTTAATGACTCTCTAGAATTCTTTTTAGGAACTTGACGCCGTATAAAGTGTAGCAGCTGCACTTGGAACGAACAGAAGTGAAATGACGTCCACAGTGAACGAGATGAACAGGGACTTTCTTTTATTTTTAGCAAACAGGCGCACACACTGCATAAACTTCGAATACTTCATCTTTGCGCTGCACATCAGGCTAGAGGTGACGCGGCTTTGTACGAAGTTTGTAAGGGAGTGTACAATGCGAAAACGTTAGTGTGTGGGGTGAATCAGATCGTGATCTCGACACTTGAACCCCGGAATTGACTATTTTAAGCATTTCAAGCTCCTTCAATTAGTGCTTGATTATTATGTGCATTACTCGAACGTTTCGCGCTATCGTTTGTTCTCGTGAAATTTTATCATGTGGCGTGGAGAGGACGGCACAGCGAGGGGAGGACAGCACACAATGCCGTTCTCTCCTCGCTGTCTTCTCTCACGATACAAAAAAAAAAAAAACAGATAGCTCTAAAGCTTAGCACACAGTCTTCGCCTTCGTATCGTCAGTGTTTGCAAGTACACCTCATGGGGCCCAATTCATAAAACTTTAAAGCTTTCTTGTTATTGTTATAAGGTCGCGACATCATACATTCGCTTATGGTATGCCCGGCATGGCGATTAGCTCGCGCCTGCTCTTACGAGCAGTTCAGGAACTTTGCATACGTACGTTTGGTTTATAGACCAAGGTATACGAATGAGTGGCGAATGCCGGCGCCCTTCGTAACTGCAGGCACGTACCGTTGCAGGCACATACCGTTGGACGCCTGCCACATAGTACCGTAGCTGGCAGCCTACTTGAAGCCAAAATAAACAGTCCCCTCACTAAGCAACACAAGTAAGCCCGCGCGTGCAATCTCAGCTACCTCGTTTGCTGCATGCACCCGCTTTTCTCGCACCGCTCCATTCACCGCGTGGCCACTCTACACAGCAGCAGCCAACGGCCATTCATCCGTAGCCATCTTCTCTGAACGGGCTATTCCCCGGCCTCAAACCCGAAAAGCCGAGCGTATCTCCTTATTTACGCCTTTCTTCATATATATATATACTCGTATCAGGATATACGCACATACTGGTACGCTCGTACCATCCCTATAGTATACATATAGGCAGGTTCCAGGTTCTCGTGGGCTGTGGCCCTTTTTCTTTTACGGCCTTTCTCGGGAGCGCCTTCGAAGAAAGGAAAGAAGAGGGCGTGGTGGCGGCCAGAGCCAAGCCGTAAAGCACGGCCGGCAACTCACACTTGCCAGCCCAACATAAGCGGCCGTCGTTGTGCAGGCCGCTTGGTTCTGAAACCCCTTCCAAAAAAATACTGGAGCGTAGCGGCAACGACTTTCGGGTTCTTGAGGCGAAGTTTTGACCTCATCAAAAAGCGCTGGCCCCGCGCGCCGGCCGGCCGGCCGGTAGTGCTGACGACGCTTCATAAGGCCCTGCCACTATATAAACAAACACGTGCGCTCGGCAAATGGGGGAGAGAGAGACGGCTCCGTAATAAAGTGTTAAGGCGCACGGCTCGAGCAGCTCCTCTCCGTCTTATATATATACTACACGGCCGTCTTGCCTCCTTCCATGTTTCTTTGTTTCCACTGCCGCGCAACTCCTCTCAATCTCAGTAACTTCACCCTCTTCTGTTTCTCTCTCTCTCTCTTACACTGGGCACTTTTCTCGCGCTCTCTTCCTCTTCCATTTACGCCCCAATGTTTCGGTTCCTTTTACAGGGTACTGCCCATATGTTTAAGGCGCGTTTCTCGTTCGCAAAAGCGGCAGCTGGCCGAGCGAGCGACGCACGAAGAAGTTAATCGAACGCGCATGCTCGCCGGGGCTCGCCCTCCTTTTTATCTTAATGCGCTCACACACCAAGAAGGAAGAGGAGAACGGAGGCTCCCGACTGAAGCAGCCATAGCACGCGAACCTGCGCAGAACTACCCGCCCCGTCGTTTTTGTATGTCTTATTTTTTCCTACACTACACGCGTCTTGTCTTCTACTCAGCTGCCTTGGTTTCTTTCTATGTTTCTTACCTCACCTCCTCCTCCTCCCCAACCCCCTCCCCCACTGGTGTTCTGAAGCCTCGCTAACACGTCATAGGGCTGTTGGCCCGAAGAAACATATAGACTAAATATTAGCGTTACATATTTAAATCGAAGCTCTTAAGGTGTGCCAAGGGGCGGCCGTGACCGCCCGTCGGTGCCACGGCTGTTGCGCCTCCTGGCGTGAAGTGGCCGCGGTGTGGATTAGCATAAACGAGGACCGCCCGGTGGTCATCTTTTTTTTTTCTTCGCCTCTCCGGCGGATGTGGGCGAGGCGTTTCTGTGGCTTATTCTGCCGCCTTGGCGCGCGCCTGACTGTATTTATATAGCCGAAGGAGTGGTGTTTTGTGGTCGCCGCGGGCAACGTTGGCCGCGGTGGTGGTCACGACGGAGGTGAAAGGTGCACCAGCCATATGTATGCGCGGCATGCGGTTGTGTGGTTTGCCGCCCTTCGCGGGCGGGTCAGGTTCTGTGGAATTGCACTATGTGGTCTACGCGCTTATAGATGATCTTATTGTCACTTGTTATAGTATCTGTGGTTTTGCGTGTCGACACCGCGATACGATTATGAGACAGGCCATAGTGGGAGGCTCCGGAAATTTCGGCCCTCTGGGGTTCCTTAACGTGCACTGACATCGCACAGTTCACGGGCCTTTAACATTTCGCCTTCATCGAAATGCGACCGTAGAGGTTGGGATCGAACCCGTGACCTTCGGGTCAGAAAATCGAGTACCGTAACCACTGTACCACCGTGGCGGACACGTGTCAGTTATTATGGGACGCCGTCTTTTAATGCGCAGCATTCTATATGGGAAGTGGCGTGGGGTTTGTGAAGCCGTTCTGAGCCTTCTCCAAAAAATCCCCATTTCTAAGGCTACAACTGGGGAAGTGAATTGGTGCGCTATTGGAGTGAAGCATGACGCAAGAAATATTGTATAAATATATGACGAAGACAAAACGTAAACTAGAAAAATTAAATAATTTCAAATGAAAGCTTCATTATGAAACCGTTACGGATATATAGGGAGCCCCTGGACGCCAAATATTGGCACTGGCCAATCTTTGTGAACTGTTGCCTGACTCCTGCCAGTCCTAACTGTTACATAAGGCTCGCTAGTCTTGTCTCCTTTTGGCTAACGTTGACTCTTGCTGACCAGTGTTGCCAGTACTGCTGACGTTTCGGTTGCATACGATGAAACCTCCTTTTTTATTCTTTTTTTTTGCGTAAAATGCAGGGGTTATAGCGACGCAGACGATAATTCACCTCGCCACCCGTGAAGAAGTCAATGAGTAAATACTAAACAGAGACGCGTTTATTGCTTCGCCGAAACAGTTTCACTTCTTTTTTCAATGTCGCCGGAACCACGTAAGCAAAACAAAGGCCGGATGTACAGAACGAGGGGAAAGTCCGGCACGGCATCAGCTTTAACACGCAACACGAATAGGTCTTGCCTTTCGCAACGGTCGCATGAGTGGCGTGCATGCACGTGTTACGCGCTTCGCGCGCTAACCAAAAAGAGAATGATAAAAATGATAATAACGATCACCCCCTTTTCGTTAGTTTGTCTCTACAAAGCTTCCCCCCTTTTCCGTTCCCACCCAAAGCATTCGCGCTTAGACCTCAAACCGGACTCTTGTTCAAACTGGCGGTAATATTTACGAGCTCCGAAGTTTGGTTTGGAGGTGCGCCGCGCTTTGATGGACAAGAAGTTGAGGTGGGGGAGGGGGGGGGGTGCAGCCGTTACGTTTCGCGCGCATCGTCCCCGAGAAGTGCTACAAGCTTTCGCGCTCGTAAACAGAACACCCCCAAGTTGAGGGACGCGCCCCGGTCGTATAGAAGACGGTTCTTGACGAAGCGCTGTTTCGCTTATATACACCTTGTGCGCTCCTTATAGAAGACCACCAGCTCCAGATAATGAAACTCTCACCGCGTAAGCGTATATAACCAAAATTCTGATTTAGGATACTATTAAATTGAGCTAACATTTCTCTTTAAGTGTTCATTTAAGTGGGATTCGCTTGTTACATAACAGGGTTGTCCGGGTGAGAGATTGAACACGATGAGCCCTTAGTCTGACAGTTCTCGCTATCCTGTGTTTTTGACCTCTTCCATTCTAGACCATAAAAATGTTCTTCGGTTCGTATACGTGTGATATGCGATCTGCACATCGATCGGCCTCGTGCAATATGGCTACACATCGCGGTGCCTCCACGAGCGCCGATGATTTGCCTTTTCTTATTGAGATCGTATACTACATAAATTACGAGGCGATATCACTCAAACAGGTCGATATAGCCGCATCCATGTTTCGATTCTTTCGAGAGAGAAGTTTTGGGGATATAAGCCCAGTGCGTAACCCTTCATCACATCGACGCATCTCGAAGCACGAAGGCCGAATATCCGTCCTTTTTCCAAATCATTGGCGCTCTTCCAAGATGGGGCACTGCCTTGTTTGGCCTGCGCGAACAGGCGCGGTACTTTAGCACATTCGTTATTTCTTTCTTTTTTTTCTGTCTTACGCATCTGTGTTGCTTACCCCAATGTAACGCCTCAATGCTCTCAAACCTTTACATTCTATCACCCCCCACCTCCCCCCTGTCCTTTCTTTTCTCCTTCTCCAATACAGGGTTGCAAACCGGATATTTCCATCCCGTTAAACCTGCATTTTCTTTTATCCATCCCTCTCTACCTCTCTCACGCGCCGTGGTGGTCTGTGGTTATGGTGCTTCACTGCTGACCCGAAGGTCGCGGGATCGAATCCCGCCCGCTGCGACCGCATTTCGTAATAGGCAAAATGCTAGAGGACCGTGTGCTAAGATTTAGGTGCACGTTAAAGAACCCCAGCTGGTCGAAATTTCCGGAGCCCTTCACTACGGCGTCTCTCGTAATCATATCGTGGTTTAGGGACGTAAAACCCCAACAATTCTTATTCTTACATCTACCTCTCTCCTTTCCAAGTTAGAGTTACTGCTTCTTCCGTACAAGGAATACGAGTGCCTGCCTCATGGTTTCGCGCGTTGGGAATTCGCATATACACAAAGCTATTCATACGCTAGCTTGTTTCGTTAAGAATAGAGCTCCGGCCAATGGCGATAGCGAGCATATTATTAGAGGAGGCAGCCAGCCGTATAGGTCGTGTTATCACGAACAAAAAGAAAACGAAAATTTGACCGCTCGACCCCTCATTAGCTGACTTCAGCTCCAAACGCGGCGTCGCTGTTACGGCGAGATAAGGCGCGTAGACAAACAACAAGAAAAGTCGGTATATATACGCAGGAGGGCGCAGCAGTGTAGAACCCCCTTGCGGAATCCCGTCGTTTTTCTCGGGGTGCGCGCGCGCCGCTCTGATACGCTGCGCGGCGTTTTTGTGGCGAGCGGGAAAACATCTGCCACCATCATCGCCGACGCGATACGCCATGGAGCTCTCGTCTCGTTGGCGGCTCGAGATACGAGAGCGGGAGAGCGAGGAACGCCGGCCTCGTATAATGGCGAAGTCGTGATCGGAAAGGTCGCGTTTAATTGGACAAGGTCCGCGCCCCGCCGCCGCCGCCATTTTTGTTGTTTGCCGTTGTTGTCGATGGCGGCGCTGCTGCTCGTGATGATGACGGCGATGACGATGGTTTCTCGCTCCGGCATCATTTTTTTCCCTCTCGGCCCGCGCACGACGTTCCTTTAATGACGGTGCACTCGCGCGCTAGGGATGCTTGGAGAATATAAATAATAACGGATATAACGACCGTCTTGGTAATAGTAATGGACGGCAACACTCGTCCGTGCGACGCAGAGGCCATGGGAAACGCTCGCTCCCTCTCTTTATCTCTCTCTCGCAGCTACAACGCTTAGCACTCAAGCAAATAAGGCGTGCTGTGGTTTTTTTTTTTTCTTCACTTTTTCGCTCGGATAGGCTTATCATAACATGCCAGCGCTTATGCTCGCAAAGAGCTAAGCGTAGCGTTTTGAAGGAACGCGCCGAAAATGTCATGGACGATGCCCCTAAAAAGTATGTGAAGAGCGGTAAGGGCAGTTAGGTTAGGAAGCATGACGCGCATCGTTTGATGAACGAGCTCGTTACGCTGAGGATGGCGTTCAGATTGATGGCGTTCGTTGTCGCCTCGCCGATGTTGCGATCGTCATCTGTTTGTAACTACCGAGATGAGTGTTGAGAACGCAAGGTTGAAAGGTTGAACGATTGCTTCGCAGATGCGGGACCGAAGGGTTGACGCGCTTGACTCTGCGATTATGAGATTGCCATGCACCGGGACCTGATTCAGATTGATGGCGCGTGAGAGATAGGAATGCTGACGCAGTTCACTGTCACGACTGTCAACATGAAAAGCGTCGAAAGCGCGAGATGATGTAAAGGCAGAACTGAAGAGCACTAATTAACCTGAAAGGCTGAGTTCGCGTAATTTCACGAGCCAGCTGCTCGGTAAGTGAGAAATTACTGATGGTCGCGTCGCTCTTTCTGTTATTCGCTTTCTGTCCTGAGTGTCAACGCGAAAAGCACTTGACTTTCGCTTCGATACGCAAACCGATTATCTTACTCGGCGCAGCGCAAACAAATAAAACTGGTAAGTTCTTGATCTTAATTTCTTTAGTCGATTCTGTGTGAGAAACCACTTCGTTCATCTTATAACGTGGGACGTCACAAGGATCCATGTAACAAATCCCATCATGCATATGTGGGAATTTGTGTCACAATTAAGTGGAGCTTTCTTTGTGGTTCGCGCAAATGTTAAAGAGGCAGACTTGTATATTTCTCGACAAACTTGTTTAGTTCTCGCACGTTGTTCAGCTTTTCAAATCACATAGCCAAAGGTCTAAGTTGTTGCCTATCAAGCAAGGTAACTGTATACTGGGCAAAAACAAACGCAACAACGTCAACGACGATGGCTCATAAATGGATGGAAGTAAAAGGAGCCAATTCGCAGGTCGCGGGATCGAATCCCGGCCGCGGCGGCCTTATTTTCTTTGGAGGTGAAAATGCTTGAGGCCCGCGTACGTATATCTAGGTGCACGTTAAAGATCCCCAGGTGGTCGAAATTTCCGGAGCCCTCCACTACGGCGTCTCTCGTAATCATATCGTGGTTTTGGGACGTTAGACCCCATACATAAACACAAAGAACTTTATTGAAGGACCAGAGGGACTGGTGTAAGGAAGTCCTAAGACCCCCTCAACAAGTCGGCGGCTCCACCTAGGTCGGCACCGGAAGATGAAGACCCTCCGCGATGGCCGGGGCCCTCCGGAGAGCCAGTAGTTGCAGACCCAGGTCCGGGCTGTGTAAACTCCGCCGCCACGAGTCCTCGTCACATAAATCCGCCCCCACATTCGCGGGGCACTGCCAGAGCATGTGAGCTAGCGAGCAACTCTCGAGGCCACAACGAAGACACCCGTCTTGAAAGTCCGGCTCTATCCTATAACGTTCGCGGGCAGAGATATGTACCCGTCTGTAGGAACCCCAACAATTATTATGTAAGGAGCCTATCCAGATGAAGTTTAGGGGCACGAGAATATTCGAAACTTTCGAATACCGAACCGAATAGTGTCCTGTTAGATTTGATCTTCCCATCATTCAGCTGCTGACGTGTATACAAATGGTTTCATCAGTTCACTGCGTCCAAATGAACACGCTGTCGTTACAAAAGTACAGTGAATTTCATGCCGCGGGCATAGTGTAAATGCATAAAATATGAAAGCTTATACAGTGCATACTTATCAGCGGGAGCTGTATATGTCTTTATCGCTGCCCCTCTTTCGAAGAAGGATAAACGATCGCTCGAAGTGTGTGCATAGAATCTGCTTATTCGTTCTTGGCGCTCCATTTGTGCTTCCAATGCTAAAATTACGAATGCTCTTGCACGTGAGCGTCACTTTAAATAAATTACATCAACGACAGTTCGATATTCGAAAAATATTGGAAAAGTATCCCATATTCAATTTGTTACTGGCACTATTCAATTCGTCCTCAAGAACCACTATTCCCCCGTATACGCCCCCAAAAACTCTGACGATTATGGCATGCCGAACTTCCCGATTTTAAGCGGTACGCGCGAAGGAGTTGCGGCCTGCGGCATATAACCACGAATGCGGGATATCGCTGGTGACAAAAAACACGGTAGTTGACCAGACGCCTTTTTAACAACAGGCCAGAAGATGGGCCATAGGATTCCAACGGGTCAGAGTAATCACTCTGGTGCGATGTCATACTCCATAACAACAACAAAAAAAAATTCAATCGCCTCATCGTTTTTCAGCCATGGAAAAAGCACGCAATCGATTCCCCATTCGCACGACGAGATCCGCGTATGCCGATTAACCCACTCGACTTATGAGAGGCACGCACTCTCGCATTTGGGCAATCAATACGGTGGTCGTTTGCACACCACTCTTCTATCCCACAGCACGGACACACGATTTTAGGAAAGCGTGGGGTTCCACGGTCTTTAATCTCTCTCTCACACACACACACACACACACACACACACACACACACACACACACACACACACACACACACACACACACACACACATATATATATATATATATATATATATATATATATATATATATATATATATATATATATATATATATATATATATTGTGTGTGTGTATGTGTAATCTTAATGCGGGAGAAATCGTTACACGAATACCCGCACAGAAGTTATACACGTTATGCCGTTCACGCAACCAACCTGCGTAACTATATTCAGAAGCCCAATCCATCTAGCTTGCTTCACGCGATGGGGTGATCGTTATCCGTGCGAAAGAAACATTGGCACGCTTAACCATTTATCGTGGACGTGCGCGCGCAAACTGCAGGAGTTCCCTGCGGCACGTTCCATCGCGTAGCGTGTACTTCCCGTTCCCGACGATCATCCGTGCGGTGTTTTTTTTTTTTTATCTTCACGAAGGGACCTAGATCTATGAGGTTGGGAATGCAATGTATACGTGCAACTGATGTGCCATGATATTTGCGAGATGTACTTACAAAGAGTCCAAACCCGATGATTATGGCGATCGGTTAGTAAGCGGCCATTACTTCGTATTCCTCGTCGTCTTCCCTCGAGCTACGCTGAGGCAACCTTTAATGCGTGATCTGTATCAGTATAGGTGCCAAGGCTGTAAGGTATTTATATTCTATGTGAGGTTCGCATGAAGTTGGCCTTAGTTTCCGGATGGCTCAGAACCAAACGTCGCGTGTGCTACGTGTCGACAGCCGAGCAGCTCAGGACGCTCAATTGTACCGGAGTCATCAAGCATATAAACGTTTTGTCTCTCTCTCTACTGGGGTCAGTGCGCACGGCTCAGTAGCTACGAACGCACAGAGAATGCGTGAGTTGAAGCAATGGTAATGACTGAAACAGGATAGTCTTCCGATAGATGGCTTGCACGTGACGTCAGAAACTCAGCTTGCCACAGCACTGGTGCTCCAACATGGTGGCAATAGGATGGTGTCAGTATATTGTATTCAGTGCGAAGAACAACTTGCTTCTGTGTCACTGAGACGCAGTCGGAACGCTGCTGGCCTGTGTGTGAGAACTTGCAGCAGGAACACTGCGCCTGATCCCAACGGATGCAACTTTCCGACATTGCCGGTCCTCCCCCATGGCGGCTAGGATGACGTCAGTGCAAGGCATTTTTTCTCGTTTTATGTAACGCCATCTGAGACGAAAGTTGTCATTAATCTATCGCTCATGCAGAGGTTTGTACACACGGTATTTGCGCAGCATGTTTGCGCAGGACACATGTTACGCGGTTTGGCGAAAATTCGTTTCCTCCGCCGTGGTATAGTCAGGTATAGTGGCTCCATCTATATACACAGCCGAACGACGGCCGCTGTTTACCCGAGTTATCGGTGCGCACCTTTGTGTCTTTATCTGCAGCTTTCTAGTTTGGTTGTTGCTTGACACGTATAGGGTGTACCCACGTAACTTCAACGTATGCCAATCTGTTGCGAAATCCGCAGCCTCAACTGTGTCGCTGCAGTTAAAGACCCAGGTAAAACGTAGTTTTGCAATGTGTCACTGTGTTGGCAGTACAACAAAATGGCGGCCTTGATGACATGAATCTGCCTCACCCTCTAATGCATGGTTGTTATCCCTCACCCCCGAATGCATGAAACGCACGATACTTCGGACTACGCATCTCGGAGGCACATATGACGAACTGGAGTGTAAGTGATCACTGATCAGCTTTGATGTAGCACAACATGACGCACGAACACGAGAAGGCACATCCTTACGTGCCTTCTCGTGTGTTGTTTCGCGCTACATCAAAGCTGTTCAGATAATTCACGAACAAGCCCACATTGCAGCCCTTGTGGAGTTCCATATAAGGTGGAAATTCAGGGGAAGATGGAATAGTGAAGCGACGAAAAATACTTGGAACACAGGGTGTCGCTAGAGACGACGTTTCGACAAGCGGACTGACTTTTCTTCAAGGCTGCAACTTGAGGAGTGTAACACACGAAGCAAAGCTTGCTTTTGCGCACGGTCATGTAATTTACGTAGCACGTCGTTGCGAGCATTCAAAACTAAGACCCTTCGACGGCGTAATCGTCGTTCCGCGATTTATCCATCCGAGTCGATGTCTTGCATAACCCGCTCCGCCACTCAAAACGGCGCGAGTGCGTGCGCTTCCTCAGCGCGCACATCGGATACAAACACTGCGAAGCCAGAGGTCGCGAACTCGCCGGCCTGATCGGTCTGCGATCTCGCATGGCATCGAGCGGCGGTCACGACTCGGCAATGAATTGAGGGCGTCCTTGGTGGTGGCGGCGGCGGTTGGCGGCCGGGGCACTGCGTGTGCGTACATGGGAATGCACGTAGTATATATACTGTACACAGTATATAATACTCGAGCGGCGTGTATACGCTCGCGCGCCTTGAGAGGGGACCGACTGCGGCGACGACTATACGGTGCGTTTTCGGCGCGGCCCGGAGTAGCAATTATTGTCATTATAGAACGGCCCCGCGCGTCCTTGTTGCCACGCTAATAAATTGGCGATCATCATCTCGCTTACTTTTTTTTTTTCTTCTTCTTTCGAAGCAAAGTCGGCGTCTTCGACTTCTCGCGAGCGTGGCCGGGCCGGATGGTCCCCGCGATACCTTGGGATTCTGTATACGTATACACAGAACATCCCTGAGTGCATGATTCGTTTCGTACCTATCGAAGTTTTCTCCGTAGACCGCCGTGGTTGTTTTTTCTTTCTTTTTTGTAGCTCAGGATCGTACACGAGACGCCTGTCGTGCTCGGCTATTATCTTTCTGTTTTTTCGTTTTGTTCCTAACTTCTCTGTACAGGTTGTTTCGTGACCTCTAACACCAAGGGTGGGAGGTGTATAATTGCGCCTCTGTGAAACAACGTATCGCAGCGTACGTTGTGACGTCACATGACACTGTCAATTAAGGGGGGTGAGGTGGTGGGTGAGGGAGGTGTATGGGGGTAGGGGATGGAAATACAGCGAAGTGGGTGACAGTGCCGCTTGTCTATTCTTATACGACCGTCTACATCACGGCTGGTATTCTCAAAAACCACTCTTGGTAAGAATTCTCCGTAAGAGGAGTCCTGATGCCGGAAATACCGCTATCAAGGGCGTCTGATCAATACCAAAATGAACGAAAAGCTTTGTCGTTTTAGTCGCCCGTTTACAGTCATGTTGTTTTTGCAATGTGCGTTTAAAAAAAGAGGTCCGTTACATCTCTCGTGCAATCTTGGCGCTGGCGTCTTATCTTCGGCATCAAAGAGGGCGCAGTATATGTGCGCTGTTATCAACAGGAAGCGATAAGACATGAATGTCTTCCCTTTTTTATGCCTGATCTGCACGTCCTACTCACATTAACCGGATCTTTATGTTGTTTTTTAGTAACCATAGAAACGAAAGCTGAAAATGAAAAGTAAATTAATCAATCGCTTATGCCACTCAAGTGTGTACTCTCGGAAACACGCACAATCGACCTGTCCTGCTACGGGCCTCTGCCTTCCTACGCATACAAGCACGGTGCAACGCGACCAGTGGTATAAACTCGAATCATTCATCGCAAGTAATGACTATCATCCTCGGACGTCTCTACCAACTACTGACAGTCCGACGCAGTCCTATTTATCATGTACATTGCGCAAGCTCTCCCAGTACGCGTGGCGCACGATATGACATGCAGCCTTTACATAGATACAGCAATAACATCATCGACATCAGGACCATTGATGCAGCAGCCGCAGTGCTTACGCAAATTGGTCAGCCTGTATAGCAACTCACTGTGTACAAGCAAACGACCGTGTACGTGCTTACGTGCCGCGTACGTACCCGTTAGTGCACCCACACGCGATCTGTTCCCCGCTTAGAACACCTTACGCGCATGCGCCAAGCCTATTGTTATTGTTTGTCCTGTTCCAAAATATCTCGATAGACAAAACACGTTGCGGGGGCTGGCTGGTGGTACATTCGTACCATGGGCGTAGCCACAAATTTTTTCTGAGGGGTGATGAGGGGGGGGGGGGGGAATTCATTCACCTTTTATAGATGTATCTTCGTGCGTGCGTTTGTATGCGAAGCAAGGTGTGTGACCGGGCTAGTTGGTATTCCATATTGACGTGAACAGCGCGTGTAATACACAAGTCCTCGTTGTTTCTTCGTCCTTGTGTATTACACGCGCTGTTCACGTCAACAAGTTTGTATGCGCGCGTGTGTATATACACATGCAAAATTGAAATATTTCTGGGGGAAGGAGAGTTGAAACCCCTCCCCCTGGCTACGTCAGTGATATATTCCACCGCTACCTTTGACGAGGACAGGTCAGAGAAGTGAATGACAGGACGGGCGCTGACTACAACTATGTTTCTTGAAACCATACATATTACACTTTATAAAAAATGAAGGCAGTGAAAGCATGCGGAAGATTAGGGTGCGATTACTGCAAAACTGTCTACTTTTGTTTAGCATTCTAAATTGACAGGCACGCAAGGATACACATATGGTGGATAGAGATGTGTAACTCTTGATAGAGGTCCGTGCCGTCGGGACCGCCTAGACGAAAGAGAACCAACAACCTTTGTGGAAGTAGTAATATTCGAATTGTTATTCTGCACTCCCGGAGCCAAGAAGAAGCTCGGAGGTTGCTGGGGTTAGGAGCGTTTCTTCGGTTCCTGGAAGACCTCTGGAGGCTGTCCAGGGGCGCGGCATCGTAGATACCGCCGCTGTCTTCGCAATATATACAGGGAGAAGGAAAAAGATATAGAGGGCAGCGATGTTGCTGTATATATACGCTCGGAATTGCCTCTTCTATTGGGGCGAGATCGTGGTGCGCGGCTACTTTACGCTCACTCTATATACGATGACCGGGGGGCATTTCCGCTGACCAACTGCTTTCACTTCCTCCCCCCCCCCCCCTTCTTCCGGTCACCATTCCTTCTGCTTTCTTGCCCGCGTCGCTTCCGCTTTAACACACGCCGCAACTCTTCTTACACTCGCTACTTCCCCCCCCCCCCCCTTCTCGCTCGTGCCTTTTCACCCAAGCTTGTTTGTTGGTTCTTCGAGAAAAAGTTACCGTGCGTGAGTGTGTATGTGTGCGTATACTCTATCTCTCTCGCTCGCTCGCTTTCTCGTACGTATATCTCGTGTATATCTTCATGACGTCCCATTTCTGCTTGTCCCGCGCCATCGGTAATCTCGAAGATTGCGCCCCCTTCATGTTAGGAGGAATCGGTGTACGCGTACGTGTTATTATGTAACTCGACATGTTTGCGTTATTTTCGTGCCGGTATTTCTTCCTTCGCTTCGCGCTATACCGTCGGCCCTTGCCGCGGCCGCTTACTTAGTCTCCGGTCCGTTCGTTTTTCGTGACCCAGGGCGATTATGCTGTGTAGCGAGGTGCCGCGCGTCGCTATATACGTTCTTTAATAGCGCACGGACGCGTATATGTATATACGTCCCATTGTGCGTGTGTGTGTCGTCTCTTGATTGAAACTCTCACTGGACCTAGCTGGCTTGCTCTCTTTCCCAACATTCTCTTTCCCTTTCACGTTTCCCTGTCCGAGTGGCGTGATTAAATATCTCTCCGTCGCTTTTCTTTCCTTTTATATCGAGAATTCAGTTCCGGGCGCGATTCGCTCTCATTTCTTTTCTGCGCTGTTTTCTCTCCAGAAATGAATCGTCCGCGCGTCGTTTCGTCAACTCATTAATTTTCTTTTGTACAATAACGTTTTCTGTCTGTCGAGTAAAATGCCGCTTCCGATGTCGTCTCGTTCCGCATTATCGCCGCCGCTCTTCGAGTGACTCTCATCGTTCCCTTTGTTCAGTCGTGCAATCGCCAAGTCCGCGAGCCTACGTATTCATTAAGAGGACTTCCGCTTTATTCTTTGCTTCATCTGCTTCACTTAAGGCTATACGGTATGCGATGTAATAGACTGTTGCTTCTGTACGTGTGTGATGGCTTCTTTCCTTGAGTAGTAAAAGAAAAGACGCAGAAAACTCACATAGCTTGCTGATTTAAAACACATATATATCTCTCTTTCTAAGCGCAGTGATCTACTACAAGGTCATTTCAAACGTCAGTGATGTCTGCGGCCCGCTTTTTCTTTTCTTTTTTTTTTTGAGAGTGAGACTTCAAAACGCGAATTATATTCTAATATTTGTCTTTTGCGGCGTTTTCTATTGCAAGTGACGTGTGTGGTTGATGCGACGTTGTTCCGAAAGCCTATCCATCTTGTTCCCCTCTTTGTGGAATTAATCATCTTAATTTTCCTCTCCTAATTATTTCAACACGCTCCGCGTAGCAGCTAGACTGCCGATTTCAGAGCTCTTTCTCTCTCTCTCTCTCGCTCGCTCTCTTATATTTATTTTATTTTTTTCTAAGCGTGGTGCTCGACTACAAAAGCCTGTCCCGACGATCGAGCTGCTACCGCCTGCGTTTTGCTCCCTACGACGTCTTGAAAATCTCTGTTAGAAATTTGTTTATTTTTTCTTTTCTAAACGGCGAGGAACAAAGATTCTTCCGCGCCGATTTCGCTTTAATGTTTAATAACGCCGCGAAGACTGCTTCTTTGTTCCAAGAGCCGCGATCCCGCTTCTTTCTTTCTTTCTTTCTTTCTTTTCTTTCTTTCTTTCTTTCTTTCTTTCTTTCTTTCTTTCTTTCTTTCTTTCTTTCTTTCTTTCTTTCTTTCTTTCTTTCTTTCTTTCTTTCTTTCTTTCTTTCTTTCTTTCTTTCTCTCGCCCTCTCTCGACGACCGGCTACAAGGCCGTGCTAGGCATGCAGTTCATCGTCCGCAAAACAATATAACCACCCTCCCTCTCTCTTCCTTTCTTCTTTTCTTCCTATAGCTGCCGTAGCGTTCTTATAAAACGTTCAAAACTCGAGTTCCTCCCCCGAAAAGAGTCGCGGGATGATGAACGATAGCGACAATGCTTCAGGACAATTGTGCTCGTGCCCGTGCACAGTACCGTACTTACTTTCGAAATCCCTTAAGGCGGGCCCGCCCCCTCTTCCTCCGTGCCTTTTCATATCCGAGACTGCTGCGCGAATTGTTCTATTTATAACCCGCTTGCCGGATATAAGCGGGTCCTCGGCCTCCCCTCTCCACACCGGATATAAGCGGCAGGGAACCGAAGAATTCTTGTCCTCGGCTTTCACTCTCCCTCGTTCGGCCGTCCGTTCGCTCAGGACCATTAATTTATTTAGTACATAGCAGCCGTGGAGTTTCCTTCCGCCGGTTGAAGCGCGCAAGGCGAATCGGGAAGACGACGGCATTTAATGTCGGCAGAGCTTTCTTGTTCCGAGATTTCCCGCCTTCGCGAGCGACGCCGTGTTAAAATATTAAATCTCGCTCTTTCGCTCTCCCTCTCTTGTTTCCGGGCTTAATATTTCTTCTTAAGCACCTTCCGCGGCTTAGAAGTGACGGATGGTTGAACTGCCAATGATTCATGGCACGCTGACCAGTATTCTATAGAAATTAAGACAGTTCTATGTATTACGTTGGCAACGCGGTGTATTTATTTATTTATTTATTTATTAATTTATTTATTTATTTATTTATTATCCTCAGGTTACAGACGTACATTTAAGAGGGGAGGGAAAAAGTGGATTATAGATATAACATTAATAGATAAAGAATAATAAAGACATCTAAGAAGTTCTGGTGTTGTACACACGGAGAGGGGAAAAAAACATAGCACGGTTTCTAGTTTTTCTTTATTTCTTATGCGAGAGCATAGCGTACGTAGTTTGAGCAATACCGCTATGTTTACATTTTTTTTTAACACGAAAGTGTTTTATGCCGGGGTCCACCAAGACTTCAGTGACGTATATCCGTCACGGAAATGACGTCGAAAAAATTTACATAATCAGATGGCAAAGGAAAAAAGTCCCGTCAACGGGCATCGAACCCACGACCGCTCGGTCCGCAACAACAGATGCTCGGGCACGCTGTCCACTATACATTGTGTAAACTCTCTTATATAAATGTACAGTAAACATTCAGTTACTTCTGTAAGGGCAGGCTTTACTTTCGTGTTATTCCGATTCCTATAACGGAGGGATCAACCATGTTTTTAGACTTTTCGAAATCCGACCACGGCCGCCATCGGCAAGGGCGGAATGCAAGAACCCCAGTGTACTGGCAAATTTACCTGCGTGCCAAAGAACCTGCGGGGCTCAAAAAGTAATTCCGAGTCCCCCGCAGCGGTGTGCCTCATAATAAGGTCGTTGTTTCGGCACGCAGACATTTTATTTGTCCATTTATTTTTATTTATTTAATATTTTTGAGCTACGCCCGTCATCATTTGTGGTTCAAAGTACATGTGCTGAAACAACGCCTGTAAAAAAAAATTCGCACATATATCAGTCATTGGGTCCTCCGCATTCATAAGCAAGGTTCCACGTATTGTTGCCGTTTGGTGCCACATAAAATATATCGTCTAAAAGAACATCAGGCGTATCCTATAGCAATCCGCTTACAAACTGCTGGCGTATAGAACTCCGTGTGTTTCTTGCATAATACTCCTCTTTTTAGTGATTATTCACATTCCTACACCACGTTTGACCTTCTTTGCTGCGACCGCAAGTGCGTACGCATATTCATCAACCGTAATCAATCGTGATTAGGCGCAATTACTTTTGCGATCGCGCAGGAAAGAGGGAGAGAAGACCGCATAGCCACATACCACGCTTTATACTTATCGCTTCTTCTTCCTATTTTTATTATATTCCTGACCCGCTAAGGGGCTTCATTCTCTAAGAAATATTAACTTGACAGCGCTGCTCATCTCTTTTGGGCCTGCGTTTCGTGACCGGCTCGATCGCGGGAACGAGGTTTACGTTGTACACTTGGCTACGTTTATTTATTTTTTCCCCCCGTAAAGGGCTACGAGGAAGACAAAATAATACTAACAACGTAAAAGATAACCCATAAAATATACCGAGAAACAAGCGTGAAATTTATGCGTTGCGAAGAAGAATCAACGGGGGCAAACAAGCGAGCTGCGCGCTCGCGAAATGTCAACTTGTTTCTCCTCCGTAACTTTTTTTTTTTTCTTTCTTTCGCCACCGAGACGTTCGGTTTTATAGCTGGCCAACACACCTTTCGCACGTTGTGTCCCTCCTATATTATACATAATTGGCGCGAGTGGTTTGGTAAGTGCAGTTAATGTTAGGTTTCGGCTCTGCAACCCGCTGTATCGCTCGCGCTGCCGTGTGTACACATGAATTATTGAATGCAGGAACGTTTGATACACGCGGCAGTCTTTATCAACTGCGCATGCCCAAACACGGCCACTTTATTTATATATATAGCGGGCGTCAGGGGGCGCTTCGTATGCGTGCCCCCTCTTATGCTTGAGTGCTGAATACCCGGGCAATTCATGGCCAGGGTCTGGTCACGTGGTGTCCGTTGCCAGTGGCGCCACCTACGTTAATGCGGTGGCTGCCATTCATGACGTTTATAGGACGAAGCTGTGGCTTTTTGTTACCTGCATGCCTGTGCTTTTAAAGCGCGTTATAATATAATGGTGGTTAGAATAGCGTCAACGTGCAGACAGACGGTGTGCTGTAGGCTAATAATAATAATTGTCGGGGTTATACGTGCCAAAACCACGATATGATTACGAAGGACGCCGTAGTGGAGGGCTCCGGAAATTTTGACCTTCTGGGGTTTTTTAACGTGCACCTAAATCTTAAGTACACGGGTCTCTAGAACTTTGCCTCGGTCGAAATGCGGCCGCCGCGACCGGGATTCGATCCCGCGACCTTTGGGTCAGCACTCGAGTGCCATAACCAGTAGACCAACGTGGCGGGTAAGATGCTGTAGGCTGTGACGAAGGACACTATTTGCGTAATGTACTCCTAGGAGCAAAATTCTATGACGCGGAAGAAGCTTAAGTTAAGGTAAGCTCAACGCACGAAAGACATGCTGGTGCGTACCACGGGTCTCTATACAAAGAAGAACGCCCTCGCGCTGCCATTTGCTAACTTCCTGGTTAGCTCAATTGGTAGAGCGACCGACCCGGAAGGCTTTGGTCCCGGGTTCGATTACCGGACCAGGACTAGTTTTTCAGGAACTAAGAAGCTTTCTTTCTGAGAAATCTGTACGGGTTTTTTTTTTTTTTTTCTGTGTGGTTTCGGTACTACAAACGGGCGGTTGTCAATTTCCATTTCCTAACCTTTCCACCACCTTGCGGGATTCCGTGGAACTCATTTGCAGTAAAAAATGCGCTCACTAAAAAGTATCCGTGCCCCCCTCCCTCTTCCAAATATAAATAAATAAAATAAAATAAATGAAGAAAGAAGAAAATATAGCAAATCGTTAGAGAAATAAATGAAAGGCGAACGCGCTCGGAAGTCAGTGAAAAACAGGAGAGAGCACGCGAAATGTAGACAACGGTGCAACGCGGCTCGCAGTCCTCCTTTCGGGGCCCTTGGTCGCGCAGCCATCCACCGAAGCCTTCTCCAGCGGCAGCAGCAGTATGTGTATGTATGTGTTTCGTCGAGAGGAACGTGGATGGCCGAATTCCGGGCGACGTTATATACCGCGCGAAAAGCGAGAGCGGAGAATGACGATCCTCTCCTCCGGTGGCTTTTCATTGTGCCGGCCGCGGTAATAACCTCCGCAAGGATGGAATGCACGCACCGACCCTCGGCACCGCATCAGCGCCGCCGCCGCCTCTTCTCCCGACATCAGCGCCCTCGGGATTCGCCTCTCCATGGTTCGGATACTCTATATACAGGACGAGAAAGGAACGCACCGCATTTGGCTTTCTTTCTTTCTTTTAGTATGTGCTTGTTTTCGTTTTTTTAACGCGTAGTAGTAGTAGTAGTAGTAGTAGTAGTAGTAGTAGTAGTAAAAGGTGATCCTTAGAATGAATACTTACCAACTAGCTCAGCTCTCTGTTATTCTAAGCTTTTAGAGTGATCCTTTCGGAACAGACCTATTTCATTGAGAAGTAGTTTTGTTACAAACTATCCGATTTTACTGCGGCTTGCGGCAAAAGATTCAGCAAGGATTAAAATCTAATGGCCCGTCCCGTTTTTGACGTGCAACACAGAAAAAAGAAGAAGAAATCAGAAATAACGAAAACCGCGACGTTCCCCAGAATTTCATAAAAGAGGGGCGCTGGGCGCGCGCGAATGCATATGCGTCAAGGCGACGCATACGTTCCCCAAGGGAAACATATGCAGTAACTCCAAGTCGCTCGCATGAAAACCATCTGCTCTTGCAATGAACTCATTCAATTAATTCTCATTAGTTATCCTGACAGTTAGTTGGCGCTTACCTTAAATAAGCTTATGCTCCGATATCATATGCATCCAATACAACTCCTAAAATGTAACAGAACCATAGATTTTGTGCCAGCTTTATTTTCTTTAGAATTCTTCTTTCTGAATATTCGGAAAACCGGAAGTAACGTGCTCTACCGGAAGTGCTCGGGAGACAAACACGAGCGTCACTTGTTGCTCGTTCCACTAATAAACGCGCTAACGTGAATTCATACCTGCGCATCTCTGCAGGACACTTTCCGCTAACCACGAACACTACGTTCGCTAATAACAGTGCTTCCCGTGCGTCATCGTTTATTCCTTAATTAGTACTGCGAATCAGAGTAGTTGGATATGGTTAATGGTAGGGCATAAAACAGCGTAAGCATAGGGACAAAAAAAAAAGAAGAAGCGCTCGTGTCGTTGTTTCTCTTCTCGTGTCCCCGTGTCTGTGCTAGCTGTCTTGTACCTCCTTTTTTTCCTTTTAACATTAACCCATATAAGTGGACGTCGTCAAAGAGCTCACACACGTGGTCGCAAGCCTCGTTACACGACAGCGTGTGAAATCTGTGACACTCGGAGAATACTCTATCCATTGCATATAGTGTCGGAAACCGGATATCTCCCGCACGCGCTTACATAAAAAGTACAGATACAGAATGCAAACGTCCGGAAATGCTACACGTGCAGTGAAAGATGCGCAACATAAAAAAAAAGAATTAAAGGCTGATGTTATCACTAGGAAGGGTTTCTGTTGGGAGTACGCTGCTAAGAGGGTGTATGCTTACTGTATGCTGCCAGTCGCGTGGCAATGCACACTGCTGTATAAAAACCAAAAAAAGAAAAGGCAACGTGGCAGATACGAAAAAGCATAGAGACGCTAGCGGTAAAACGCCTTATACCGCCACAGCGTACGCATAGCCCGAGCTTGGCGATCTCATTAAGCAGAGTGCAATGCTTTTATATAAGCTTTCAGCGCCGGCGTCCCGTCGTTCGGGAGTCCCAGCGGGACTTGTTACTTTGGTACCGCGGGCCGCTGTCAAGCCCGTGCAGATGTGAAGGGGGCCACGAGAGAGAAACGCGTGTTTTGTGTACTTTCGGCTCGTCATTGTGTAACGGGTCGACCGCGCGCTTACGGTGGTGTATATAGTGAGTCATTCGTTGTCACGTGACAGGTTACCAGTGATTGGCAGGTCACGTGGCGTCCTCGCAACAAAGGGGTTTAATAAGTCTTGTGTAGTAGTACACGTGATCGAAGCCCTGATCTTTCGGTCCGGCTCGCAACCGCGTGCTTCCGTGGCGTGGGAAAGAATGTCCTTTCGTGCGCACGGGGCTCATTGTGTGTCCTGCTTGTCAACCGGCACTGTTCCGCATCACAGCTTTCATTTGACACTGGTTAGTCAGGAGTACGCGCGCATCGTTCGCAGTACTGACTGTGTTTTTATGATGCGTTCCCTTAAGCGTATTCTGGATTGTCAATAATTATCTTTGTGACATTTTTTTACACCCAGAACGAAATGAAAAGATTGTCAGAATCAAGGAAGGAACGTATAATTCTCGAAGTATGATTTCGTAACGCGTTTATTAAGAAAATAAGAACACTAAAAGAACAAAAAATTTTATGGCGATCTATCGGCATATTTAAGATGGAGGCGTGAGCTTTCCCCTGAGATATCTCTAACTACCTTCGCTTACCTTGGTATCTAACACCAGCCAGCATCAGCAGCATTGGCCATCACATGGCCAACGTTGAGGCCCGTATTCACAAAACAACGTTATCCTTATACCTGTAGCCAACCGAGCCAAATCTTGGTTAACCTCCCTGCCTTTCCTCTTCGTATCTCTCTCTCTCGCTCTCTCTCTCTCTCTCTCTCTCTCTCTCTCTCTCTCTCTCTCTCTCTCTATCCTTATATCTCTCGCTTCATCGTTTTTGTGCCCTTGACGCGCGTTAAGTGCATAAAAACAAAAAGCAGGGCGTGAGATAACTAAGGTTGTTTTGCGAATACTGGCTTCATTATTGTTTAGTAAACACGTTAGGCGCACAAGAACGATAAGGATTACGGTTTTTTTGTGTGTGTGTGTGATTACGGGCCTATAATCAGCAAGTGCTGGTGGCATGTAGTAGTTTTCACACACGCTATACACATTTCGCCGTAGTGTAGCTCCTAACACTATACAGCTCACATTGCACACAGTTCGAAGGGCACATTCCTTAATACGTCGTAACGCATCTTGAGATGTGCTTTTACGAGCATTACGCATGGGCCCTACTCGAGCTTTTCGCCGCGAACTTCGCGAGCAGGAGGTGCTGAATGAATATCCGCTATAGGTGATACTTTCGCGGCTGAACATGGAAGTGTCGAGCAGGCACTCGAGAAATTGCGGACGTTTCGTTGGAGGAGTCCTTAAGACATCTTCTTTGGCGAAACTGCGAGACCCGTGTCAAGAGCGTATCGCCCCGTCTCTCTTGAAACGTGACTGGAGTTTCCCGCGTTTGTGTGTATACAGCCCGAAAGAGAGGCGTACTATACTGTATAATATATAGAAAGTGGCATAGTGTGCGGACGATAAGGAGCGGATGAAAGCTATCCGTCTTTGTCTGCGGCGTCCGCGAACCATTTGTTACCGTCCTGCCCTCATGGCACCCTCGAGAGCGACTGCGGAGAGCACCCCCGTGGGATGCGCACGTTGTGTGGATGAAGCCGCGCCGAGAATAACGCTTTATTGATTCAAGGGACGAGGCAGCTCACTTCCAGTTGACGTGAGCGTTATTCCCGCATATGCTAAAGAGAAATAAGTAAACGCTGGAAATTTTCGGCAGAAAAACGGCGTTCTCTATTCGTATAAAGCGTTTATTAAGTCGTATTCAGCTCGCGCGAGTGTCAGGACATGGGCTTGACATTTTTGCCTGCCGTATTGCCGTATATGGTGGGCTTGCGACGCTGCTTCTCCAGGCTGGCTGGCGTCAGCGTACTTTCTCCAGCAAAGGTGTTTATGCGGTTGTGCGTGTAAATGAATGCGCAGACGCGCCTTTTGTATATGTATAGAGCCGGGAGTTGAAAGCAAACGCGTTATACTATTTTCAAGTGTTAAGCGAAAAACTCACAGGGTCTCCCATGCATTCGCCTAAGACTACTTGAAGACAAAAGCCTTCTTTTCTTCTCAGTCGATACACTGATCGTCCCCCGCTTCACTTCGAAAGCTTTTTGCACCTATATAACGTGGTTTTGCACTGCCTCCAAGATCGGAGGCATTACAAGCTTTCTGCTCTCATCTGGTTTTGCGCAGCCTCCGTGATCGGCCCGGCCCACCTTTGACGAGGCGACGATGTCCTGTGAGGACGTCATCACGTGCAGATGACTTTTTTGCGTCACTCGTGTTGACGCCGATGGTCAATTTTCGCGTTTGGTGAGACATATAAGGTTTTCGCCCTAAAAAATGTGAATGGTACGACTTTACCGGCAACGTATAAGTACTCACTGCGTAAAAGGCGAATCGCGAAAAAGAAGCACACCTTGAGGAACAACATGATTAGTCGAAGTAAAATGAAAATAAAATAGGTCATAAAGAAAAGGTCAAAAGAATGAAGATGCCGTTCATAAGTTACGTACCTCTGTGGCCTGTTACATCCTGTCTGCTTTGTGACCTTTATATCTGGTGTTCTTCTAAAGCATGTACGTGTAACGTGTTAATTATGAGTACGCAAAAAAAAAAAAAATGCAGAAGACAGATGCCTTAGCGAACCCCCCTCCAAGCTTCCAGCTGCCCGAATACTCGCGAATCAGTCAGACGCGAAAGACGAACCGCCGCGAGTCAAAGTCGCTTCACTTACAGCAAACTCTATCCAGCAATGAAGGCAGGAGGTAAAAGAAAGAAGAGAAAAAAAAATATTGCAGGCCGGAGAATGTGAGCTTCGCGTATGTTTCGCCGAAAAAAAAAAAGAACTAGAGGATAGCTCGCACTTTCACACAAGGAGATCCATCCAAGCAGCGCACCACTTTCCCTTTTTTGTTTTCTTTCTGTACCTCCTTCTTCTGGCGGGATCCGCTCAGCGGACTCCTAATTCGTTGCGGCTCCTCAGCCAAACGCATCCATCACGCTCTTGACCGGCCACACTATACAGCGGGCGTTCGGCGCGGTCGGCCAGCACACAGCGGCTACCGAAACCCGAGAACTTCAAAGGTGGCGGCGGCTCGCTCCTCTCTCTTCTTATATATATAGAGGGAGCGAAACATCGAAAAAAGAGCGGGTTTGCGCAAAATAAAGAGCGAAAACAACGCGAGCGAGTAGCCGAACTGGGCGGGACGTTGAAGGATAACAACGGCAGAGATTCTGGGAAAGAAAGGAGTAACGATCTAGAAAACACTAGGGTGTATAAGGAGTGCGCTCGGTGTAAGAAAGGAAGACAAAAACAGAAAAAGTGAGCGACGTGCCGCGCTTACTTTTTCACCTTACCCGTTCATCTCTCCTTCTAGCAGCCAGCTGCGATCTAGCTTTCTCCACTCAGGCGTGTGTTCTGCTTCAGTCCCTTGCAGGAGGGCTGCATGGTTAGATAAACCTATTTGTCGAGTGAGAAGCCGTACCGTACAGTGTATGTATATATATATACTTATACCGATCGCTAGGTGCGTGTGTACTTGAGAAAGGGGGTGCGCACGAGTCTGTCGGTGCGTTCATTCTTTATCCGGCCCTCCTCACTCCGGTAACAGCCACGGCCAGCGTCGAAAGTCTTTGGGGCGGTGGCTCCTCCTAACCAGCTCGCGCTATTGAGCCGTCGCTTCCGTACCCGCGGTACAGTGCAGACAACGAGCTTAAGCCGAGTGATTGCCCCCCTAATCAGATTTGCTGCTTGTTTATGTGGCCCTGTCGTCTCGCTTGCTCGTGGTGGCGGCGTTTTTTTTTTTTTTTTTTTTTTACCAGGACGGATGCCTTTCTTTCCTTTGCTCGTGATTCCTTCTTGTCGGATTGGTCAGGCCTACACAGCCGTCGACGTCGCTGCCACGTTCCAACCCCCCCCCCCCCCCTCGCTCGCCCCAATCCCCCCTCCCTTTCGTTCTATCTCTTGCGGCTAATTTATGAAGCTATACCACCAATGCGGTACCCGACTGCCGCATCAACCGCTGCTGCTGCTGTCTGTGATCGCCTAACGGTCTGGATTTGTTCCTTTTTTATTTCTTTTTGACAACGCGTGGAAGAGAGTCCGAGGGTGTGTATCTGCTGCTGCTTTTATCCGAGCCCCTGATTTATCGCCCGCTTTCGGAAGATGCCCCGCCGCTGGCGCGGTGTTCTCCTTTCAGCGAGTTAAGCGGGACAACAGCGCACGCTGTGCTGTAGCCTATACGCAACGCACCTTCTCCGCCTTCTGGAGCTTTCACGGTCGCCTTTCCCAATTGCTCGCCTTGTTGTCCCTGTTATTTGTGTCGTTTTCATTTGGAGCGATTCCTGCTTGTGCGGGGCTCGCCCGCGTGCCTGACCGCCGCTACTCGAACGTGGTAAACGCACGCTGTTTGTTGCACCTTGCCCTCCCCCTCCATCTCGGGTAAAAGGAGCGACCGCGCAATGTGTTTGAAAGGCGATAAATACGAGCTTTCGGGGTGGCGGCGCACGCTTCGAATCTTTTTTTGTTTTTTGAAGCGTGTGCTTCCATACGATGCGGGCGGCGAGGCATTTGCCGGGCCAAATGTGATAACGCGCGCGGCGTGTGTTTTATGGTGTAATTGGACGAGGGTCCCTTTATTTAATGTGCGGGCGTCTTTGTGCGCGTGCGCGGAGGTGTTGCAGGAAGTGGGGTCATTTCTGAAGCGCAGAGACGTGACTGATTACAAGAAAGTGAGCGGGTAGCGCATTTTAATATAGGCATCTGCGTTTGTCGTATGACCTGTGTCAGTTATTGATAGCTGGGAGCAGTACGTAAGAAAGTTCCGTATATAAAGTAGTGGAATCGCTCGGCTTACTTGCAATCTACTGATAAAAGAAAGAAGGCTTTCGCCTTTGTGTTGTCTTAGGCGAATGCGTAAGGGACCGTGTCACTTTCCCGAGTATTGTAACCAGCCAAAAGACCAGGATATTTTCCGAGGAGATCATCGTTTTCAATCATCCCCTACGAAAACCGCGCGGGCGTGCGCAGCTCTCCTTTTGCTATCTCCTTTGTGCTTCGTCATTTGGCTGGTTTCAACCCTCGAGAATACCAACTGACCCAGATCACAAGTCTACGTCATTTTCCATAAACATTGACTTCTGATCCTCTGACACCGCTATGCAAACAAAGCAGAGAAAGAAGGGTGTGTGTGTGTGTTTGTACATGTCACAACAAAGCCACTTCATTGTGATCACGGCAGGGCATTCCCCTACACGTAACTATAGCAACCAGACCCTGTGACTACGGTGCGTGACGTGATCGCTCACTGCTCGCAGCCGCGCCATCCGGAGCAACCAGGACCTGCTGCCGAGCTCTCCGCTGACGTCGCTCTTCCGCAACGACTTCTGGGGCACGCCGCTGACGCACAGCGGCAGCCACAAGTCGTACCGGCCGCTGTGCGTGCTCTCCTTCCGGCTCAACTACCTGCTCGGGGGCTACGAGCCGCGCGGCTACCACCTGCTCAACGTGCTACTGCACGGCCTCGTCTCGGCGCTGTTCACGGCGCTCGCCGCTCGCCTCTTCCTCAACCAATGGCTGCCCACGCTGGTCGCCGGCTTCCTCTTCGCCTCGCACCCCGTGCACACCGAGGCCGTGGCTGGCATCGTGGGACGCGCCGACGTGGGCGCCTGCCTCTTCTTCCTGGGCTCACTGTTGGCGTACGTGCAGTACTGCAAGTACCGCGACAAGGAGGTACACGCTGAGCGGCGATGGGCGCCTCTGTACGCGTCGCTGGCGCTCGCCGGATGCTCTATGCTCACCAAGGAGCACGGCATCACGGTTCTGGGAGTGTGCGCCGTCTACGACGTGTTCGTCAACCACAAGGTGGCCCCGCGGGACCTGCCGTCGCTGCTCGTTAGCGTGAGTGCTGAATTAGATCTATCTATCTATCTATCTATCTATCTATCTATCTATCTATCTATCTATCTATCTATCTATCTATCTATCTATCTATCTATCTATCTATCTATCTATCTATCTATCTATCTGTCTGTCTGTCTGTCTGTCTGTCTGTCTGTCTGTCTGTCTGTCTGTCTATCTGTCTATCTATCTATCTATCTATCTATCTATCTATCTATCTATCTATCTATCTATCTATCTATCTATCTATCTATCTATCTATCTATCTATCTATCTATCTATCTATCTGTCTGTCTGTCTGTCTGTCTGTCTGTCTGTCTGTCTGTCTGTCTGTCTGTCTGTCTGTCTGTCTGTCTGTCTGTCTGTCTATCTATCTATCTATCTATCTATCTATCTATCTATCTATCTATCTATCTATCTATCTATCTATCTATCTATCTATCTATCTGTCTGTCTGTCTGTCTGTCTGTCTGTCTGTCTGTCTGTCTGTCTGTCTGTCTGTCTATCTATCTATCTATCTATCTATCTATCTATCTATCTATCTATCTATCTATCTATCTATCTATCTATCTATCTATCTGTCTGTCTGTCTGTCTGTCTGTCTGTCTGTCTGTCTGTCTGTCTGTCTGTCTGTCTGTCTGTCTGTCTGTCTGTCTGTCTGTCTGTCTGTCTGTCTGTCTGTCTGTCTGTCTGTCTGTCTGTCTGTCTGTCTGTCTGTCTGTCTGTCTGTCTGTCTGTCTGTCTGTCTGTCTGTCTGTCTGTCTGTCTGTCTGTCTGTCTGTCTGTCTGTCTGTCTGTCTGTCTGTCTGTCTGTCTGTCTGTCTGTCTGTCTGTCTGTCTGTCTGTCTGTCTGTCTGTCTGTCTGTCTGTCTGTCTGTCTGTCTGTCTGTCTGTCTGTCTGTCTGTCTGTCTGTCTGTCTGTCTGTCTGTCTGTCTGTCTGTCTGTCTGTCTGTCTGTCTGTCTGTCTGTCTGTCTGTCTGAGTTTTACATATCTTCACCTTTGCGTGAAGTGGCGTATGGCACAGCCTTTCTCCGTGGATACAGCCGCACCTCATTATAACGAAGCTGCATGGGAACCATGAGTTAGTTCGTTATAGCCGACATTCGTTGTAACACTAGAGATAAAGATCGGCTCTAACAAATCGGCATTCTGGCTTGCGCGATAATCCTAGATACAAAGATGCATTATTCTAGGCGTCAAACCGTCTACAAAAAAATGTAATCCCTGCCTGTCTCCTTGTGGCTGCGCTTGCATTTCGTCAATGCAAGCGCATCCAGTCAAACGTGCTTTTTATGCACTGACGTACCGAAATTCTCGCATCTTATTAAAATGATCAAAATAATAATAATAATAACGGTGTGGTTGTGAATTGTCTTTTACGTTCCGAGCCTCGCGCGAACAAAATATTTCTTCGTTACAGCAGATATCGCGCTGGCTTTCACGTCTTCGGTTTCGTTATAGAGAGAATAAATGTCACTGAAATGAAGCGTGACCAACCAAACTTTGTACCTAGTTGGCTATAACCGATAATTCGCTATATCAGTGTCCGTTATAACGAGATTCAACTGTACAATGCCGCAACGTAGCAAGCAAAAAATGGTGGACACGAGACGGCGACAACAGTGCTCTAGGGGTCTTTTGGAAAGGCTCGTGTTGGTGATGATGGTTAATTAATGAACATCGGTCCTCTCCATGCAGAAGCGGCACCCTGGCCTGTGGGAGGGCCTGCTGCACCTGTGCTTCGCGGGCGTCACGCTGATCGGCCTCCGGTTGCACCTGATGGGCGCCCGGGCGCCGGACTTCGCGCCGGCCGACAACCCGGCCGCCGACAGCGACAGCTTCCTCACTCGAACCCTCACCTTCCTATACCTGCCGGCGTTCAACTTCTGGCTCCTGCTGTGTCCGCGCTGGCTCAGCTTCGACTGGTCCATGGAGGCCATCCCGCTCGTGCAGAGCCTGGCCGACGCGCGCAACCTGCTGAGCGCCGCCTTCTACGGCGGCCTCTTCCACCTGGTCGCCTTCCTCGTGCGGCTGGCCAACTGGCGCCGCGGAGCCCCGCCCTGCCACTGCAGTGCCTTCCAGCCCAAGCCGGCCTCGCTGCTCGCGCTGTCCGGCGGCAAGTCGTACGGCAAGCGCTTCTCCAACAACAACAACTGCAACAGCTACAGCAACGGCCTGGTCTCCTCCTGGAGCTGCGGCAGCTGCTCGTCGGCCTCCTCGTCCTCGTCCGAGTGCTCCGAGTCGACGAACGGCGGCGGAGGTGGTCCCGCGGTCGCCAGCGCCCTGTCGAACCAGCAGCTGGACGCCACGGTGCTAGCGCTGGCCCTCATGGTGCTGCCGTTCGTGCCGGCGACGAACTTGTTCTTCTACGTGGGGTTCGTGGTCGCCGAGCGCGTGTTGTACGTGCCCTCGATGGGCTACTGCCTGCTGGTCGCCGTGGGCGCCGACCAGCTGTGCGGTTTCGCCCGGCGCGCTGCGCGCCATGGACACGGTGGTGGTGGCGCCGGCAGCCACAGCAACAACGGCGAGACGCTGCGTAAGCTGGTGCTCGCTGCGCTCGTAGCGCTCGTGCTCGTGCTCTCGCTGAGGACAGTGCGCAGGAACAGGGACTGGCTCACCGAGGAGGACCTCTACCGGTCGGGCATCCACATCAACCCGCCGAAGTGTGAGTTTTCGACCCTCGTGTGCTTGTGTGCGTGCGTGATCGCGAGAGATTCCTCCCCCGATCGTCGGGCAGGACGCTGAGTCGCCCAAAGTCTTATTCTTGGGCGTGTTGGTACTTGCTGAATGACATTATGTGTCGCGCGAAACTTGAGGCAGAGAGGAGAAAGAAGTCTTTCTTTCTACATCTGTCTGCCTCCTAGTCTTTCCGAGTTTTGCTCTACAAGTCGTGTCATTTCGCTTAGTTACTTCTGCGCCTTAGTTGCGGCAGCGAACGTGTTTTGATAGTCTCATGTGGCTTGGATGCGGTACGCAAGTATAATACCCAGGTGCTTCTCGGATTCGTAGGTATCATACATGCGCATATCTAGGGAGGAGAATGTCCTGACCCCTCTCCCCCCCGCCCCCTTCCCGCTTTTTTGAAGTTTGTGTGCGCATGCGCCAGCGTACGGTGCGTGACAAGCTCATGTCATGAAGTCCTTCGTCGCACCATTTACTGTGCCGTTAAAGCACTCGCTCGGATGCAGATAGGAGTATCACATTTTTATCGATCGTAATTAAGCGTTTGTGCAATGATCATCACCACTCACCACTTTATAAACGCAAGACCTCGACCTCTCCACCCACATCCCGCTTGGAATAAAACTTGTATCCGCTGCAGAAGAGTTGAGATCTGGGCCAGTTGGTTCATGATACTTGACGAAAGCCAGCAAAAGAACGGGACACGAGAAAAGGCAGACACACACACCGCAGACACACACAGTTGTTAGTTCCAGCGGTGTGTGTGTCTGCCTTTTCTCGTGTCCCGTTCTTTTGCTGGCTTTCGTCAAGTATCTTGTATACGCGCATAGTTTCAGGTGCATTTCCGGTGCAAAAGACGAGCGTTATTCTTTATGCCTTTGAGGAACAAGGACGCGTAGGGAGCAAGAAAGAAGCGTGGTGAAGGTTCGCTCCCCATTTTATCGAAGTTTATTCCTTCGCACCTAGGTCGTTGCCCCCGCGACTATTATTCCCACCGTCTTTCAATGCGTCCTTTTTCGTCTTTCTGGTGCTTTCTTTTGGCCTCCTCAAATCTGTTCTCTTACCTTACTTTCCCACGCATCTGCGCGGTAACGCCGCGCTAGCGGGCTTTCATCTCTTCGGCAAAACAGCTATAGCGTTGGGCTGGTTGGCTAGACATGAACACTAAAAGAGTATAGCGCAAAGACGACGAACACGGAAAAGAGGTCCGTTGTCTGCCTCCATTTTACTCTTTTAGTTTCATCTCCTCCTCTTCCTCATTCCGTTTTTTCCTATCTCGTCCCCCGATCAAATACCCCCCCCCCCCCCACCCGCCTTCGTTCCTACCTCCCTCCTCAATACCGTTTTGCCCGACGGACGTCAGAAAGGGCGGATTTCGGAGAAAATCCATATATCTCGGTATATATATCTCTGGCGTTGTGCACTATATTGGAAGGAGCGCGGCCCAGAATTGCACAAACGGTGGGTACAGACGGAGAGGCGTGAAGAGAAAACATTGTAAGCGCTGGCGCACAAACTCCGATGCCCCCATGTCTGGAGAGATGTTCGCTGCTTCTGATGCCGGGACCTTGAGAACGATTCTAAAAAAAGGGTTGATGCTCCCCGGTCTCTATCGGTTCTCTGCGCATGCAGTCTCGCTTCACGTCGGACAGGTCTTTTTGTATTTATTTATTTCCTTTCTGGACGAGTGGCTACGCGTCAGCTGCGGAGGTTTATCCCATTGTCGTTATTATTATTATTATTATTATTATTATTATTATTATTATTATTATTATTATTATTATTATTATTATTATTATTATTATTATTATTATTATTATTATTATTTATGGGAAGGTATTTTATCACTACTCCTTATATCGTTTACAGCAGGCATATTATCTTGTTTCGCATCAATTGGTTCAGCTGTTCTGCCGGATAATTGCATTCATGTTTACGACATGTGTATTACGTTACTTCTTACCACCCTCCCCTCCCCGCCTACACACACGCACCTTACTTATATAAAGCCTTGTAAAATTTAGGGGTGACAATACATACTGATGATGATGACGAAAATAGGGCTTCAGGGGCAGATTTGAATTCGCCTACAATAAACACCACATCCTGGGCTAATATCGAGGGGGAAAAGGGGAGTAAATGAGGGCACAAGAACTATCATACAAAACTGCAATCAAAGCACATTATTAATTAGAAGGTCAGCAAAGTGAGGTATTGGGGCTAGTCGACTTTGCATGATTAAAAAAACTGCGCTACATTTACAGGGACAAAAAGCTAGGGAAAACACACGTTACGAAGTGGACACAAGTCCAAACTATCAACTGGATTTATTGAAGAAAAAAAACATGAATTAAAAAAAGAAGAACTCGAGGAAAGCGAGGTATAACAGTTTGCCGTGGGGGTGGGGACTACAATTTTGCCAAACTGTCCTCTGATGCTACACGAGGGGTGGTGACGGAATATGGCGATGGCTCATCGAGTTATTATTATCCGAGTTGGCTGGCTTCATTGCTACATGTTGCCTCTGATAAACTCAATTTCTTGCGGTGTGAGCAGAATGGAGTTTAAACTGACGCACGCGCTATGCTGGTTCAATATGTGGAAGGCTGCTCATGTATTTCGCGTGTAGTCTAATTCTTCGATTTTGCCAAAACTGAAGGTTCTTTTTGTTTTTTTTTTAATAAACACGGGACTACACCGACACTTCCTGCAGTGCATGGAAAGGTTGCCTGAGATTGCCGTTTGCTGGCGTGCGTAGCGATGCTCTTTGAGCCGTTGATTGAGGCATCTTCCCGATTGCCCCACATACGTGTGCCTTGCCACATGCCAGAGGGATGGTGTAATCATCTTAACTAGAAGATCTTGAAAGCAAGCTCCATCAGGAAGGTGTTAGGGATTGAGGAGTGGGAGGACCATGGACGCATAAAACCAGCATTGGCTTATGTTGGCTAAGCCTTGCCTAATTAATGTTGACTGGTGTTCGTTAAAAAGGCAATCTATGGAGATCGTCGAGGTAATTCAATGGGTGTCTCTCACACGACGGCCCGTTGTGGCTTGCAGGAAGTTTGGTTCCCGCGAGGGTGCAGGTGGTTTTTTCCTTCAAGTGTTTCGGAGAGCGTAACATGCCACCAACTTCTTTTCTTATCACTGACGTCTGCATTTATGTCTACGGACATATTTACTCACATAACTTTTTTTTTTTGTTCTTGTTCTTGTCTATCTGATTACAGCGTACGGCAACTTAGCCAACATCCTTAGCGCACACGGCAAGAAGGCCGAGGCCGAGTGGGCGTACAAGAAGGCTCTCACCTATCGTTCCAACATGGCCGACGTACACTACAACCTGTGAGTTCACTCGTGCGTGTATTCAGGACGACTGGAATGATGAGTCAAAAACGGTCTGTCTCGGAATTTTTCAGCCAAAAAGTATCGTTTGTTTGTGTAGAAAATTGAAGACCAAACTTCCCTTGCTAGCATGTAGCGCAAAATACGCGGAAGAAGTCTGGCGCTCTGTATTTGACAATATCGTCGTGTATTTTAATGACACTGTTGCTTGTGCATGAAGTTTCTAAAACGTTGCCACTGTTGAGCCTTTGATTGTTTAAAACAGAGGTTACCCACCCATTCCACTTTTTGAAAAATATTAACATTTTATTTTAGAATATTAACATACTTCTCGCTCTCGCTAAGCCTTGTAAAAATGTATGACATCAAAGCGACTTGTTCAGATATTTCTGAAGGCGTCGCCACTTGCTTGTTTGTCTGTTTATTTGTTCATATTTATGTTCTTCATTGAGGGCATGGAGGAACTCGCCAAATCATTCGCGCAGCGCTGTATGTAATTGCAGAAGCAAACTCCCCTATATAGCCTGTACTTATCGTTTTTAAGCGTCCCTTGGAATCTGAGCGATAGTCTCGTTATCAGTTATGCAACAGAATTTTGCCCCATTGCCTGTACTGCGTAAGTTATTTCAGGTCACTAAACTTGCGGAAGGTAAAACAGAGATTTAATGGCTCGGAATTTTTTAAAACTTCTTCTTTCTTTTTTTTTCTGTTCGTTAGGGGAATTCTTCTGCAGGAGCAGAATCGTCTGGAAGAAGCCCTACAGAGCTACAAGCTTGCTATCCAATTCAGGCCGAGGCTTGCAAGTAAGTCTTCCACATCACGTGAATCGTCTGCTTCACGCACTCGTGTGCATGCCACAGCATGCCGCGCCTGCTAACTGACGTAAACTTTCGGGCATCGAGACTTTCTCAACAACGCTTCTTCATCCATCTCTTCGCAGTGGCGCACCTTAACATGGGCCTAGTCCTTGGCATCATGGGCAGGAAAGAGGAAGCCATTGAAGTGAGTGACCGCCTTCGATCATCCAGAAATTTTGTCTTTTCACCGCGCAAGTATATCGTTGAACCGCTAATGTCCGCGTCAGTGTTCAAGGATTCTTCGGACTATCTTCGTGTTGCTCCGCCGAGAAGTTTCTGTGTTAGTTCTTCGACATATCTACTCTAAACCTACGTCAAGCTTGCTCACTCGCTAGACCACCTAACCTGGCTATTCAGCTGAGTTAACGTGTATTCAACATAATATAACAGCGCCTCCCGGACATTGGCGCACATACATTGATATCGAGAAAAAGTTCCATCTATTTTCAATTTTTTTATTGCGATTGCAATTATATGGACACTCTCGGCTGGTTTTTGCCGTCGCCGTCTGTCGACGCCGTCATGTCCCGGATATGTATATGTATGTATATATAAATAAAAGCCACAAAGAAAAATAAATCAAAACAAAAAAATTCCGAAGCGCACCACCAGGATTCGAACCTTCGACCCCTCGTTGTGACTTTTGTTTATAAACCTTGTATGCCTGGCCCTTTACCGCCTACATTCCGCAACCGAATACTGCGAATAATACCGACTCCCGTATTTACTCACATACTGTCGACACTGTTTAGCCCTGGCTAATGTCAGCTAATGATGACTAAATGATGGTTAGTGATGTTTACTCCTGTTGGATAAAGATCGCTAAATGTTTGCTAATGCTGGATGGCGTTGGCTGAATACTGGCCAGTTTTGTCAGAGGATGGCTGAATTGTGGCTATTGTTGGTTAAATGATGGTAAATGCTGTCAAATGTCACATGATGGCTAACTTATGGCTACTGTCGGCTAAATGATGGTAAATGCTGGCCATTGTCGCCAAATTGTTGGCTATGCGCTGCTTAACGGCCCAATTGTCGTCATTCGCTATGAATCCGATTATTCAGTTATCCACGAATCTTTTTTTTCCCCTAAATACTCAGCTATTGCTAATTCTTTTTCTTGCGTCCTGTTTGGCAGGTATACCGGCACTGCGCCCAGTTGGACAGCGCGGGCCTCAAGGACCCCAAGACTCACGAGAGCACCAAGATCTCGGCCCTCTTCAACCTTGGT